>NC_057694.1:1602156-1607156 GCF_014466175.1 Vespula pensylvanica
TTTTTTTAAGTAAAAAAGGAAAAAGAAGTAATAAAAATTCATTAATAATTCATAAAGTTACAAGCACCGAAGTTGTTGCCACTTAATTTGGATCACTCTGTATATTGTATATATACCTAAGATAGCATATATAAAGATTATTTTAAAGAGACATTCTAGACTTTAATATTAAAATTTGCAAGAATGATTTCACTTAATGAGAAAGAAAAACCATTGTTCTTGTCTCCTTGACAATTAATAATGTAGATTTTATCTATACAATCGAGATAGTTCTTTTATATTGTCAGTTCGATTTCATCTTTGATCAACTTCAAAGATTCGAATTTACGGTATAATAAATAATGTAAAAGAAAATAAATAAAAAATATAATGACAATCTCTGAATGCAAAGTCCATTCCATCGTCTAGTGGCAGTAAATTTTCATAATGACGTCGAATCAAACACGAGAGAATTCGGTAACGATTGCATTGCGATTTCTACGAGTTCCTCTGTGAATACTTAAATTACTACTAGACTAGAAATAACGAGATCTGCACGTATTCCCATGGTATAACGAAGGATGGATTCTATGTCGTTTCAAGTGATTTAGCTAAAACCGATCGAAAAATAAATGCTTTTGTACGTAAAAGATAATAATATTGTTCTTTGTTAACTCAAGGAAACTCAACATTGATTATTGTTATCGGATATATTGATAAGTATATATACAGACATACAAAACATATATAAATAACTTGTGAAATCTTTCCATGCATATACACATACACACGCACATGTGATAAATGTGAAAGTATGTATAAATGTATGAATGTATGTATGTATGTGTGTATGTATGTATATACACGAGTATTATAAAACTCGATGCAGTTTTAAGATATTTAACTCCCACGTCATTATTAATATTGAATGAGCTATATAAAAGTACCATTATCCTGGTTAACGTATCATAGAAATAAATTCTTTAATAAATATTCTCAAAAATGTATAAATTTTTAAATCGAATTATAGTACTAAGTACATGGTAATAACGATTTTATCAAATATTTTCCACAAGACTTATATGATATACGGAGACAGAAAAAGAGAAAGATAGAGAGAGAGAGAAAGAAAGAAAAACCCTACCAGATAATTTTCCTTAAACCTGCAAAACCTGCTTCTCCTTCATCCTGTTTCTCCTTCTGCATCTTCGTACGAGAATGACACACGGGTATCGTCTTTAATAGTAATATACGCGAGTTCGTATTTTAAGAAAATATTCTCGGCGTTGCGAAGTATTATTGGTTTTACAGATTAAAAAAAGAAAAAAAAAAAGGTTAAAAGAGGAAAAAGAAGGAAGGAGAAAAAGGAAAACGGAATCGAAGGAAATAAATTCGACGACAGGATCTGTTCCTTCGAGAAACGAGAAACGAGAAAAGAGAGAGAAACAGAAAGAAAGAAATAGAAAAAGAAAGAAAAAGAGAGGGAAAGATGGGAAAAGAAAGATAGAGAAAGATCATACTCAGATACTTGGGAACTCGAAGAAATAACAAACTGTGACCCAGTTGAAAAGAAAACGCAAAAAAAAAATACATGCATATATATATATGTGTGTGTGTGTGTGTGTGTGTGTGTGTGTGTGTGGAATCTCTATAGATTCTCCGGTAAAGAAATCTCCAGCGAAATATCTCGATGAAGATAAAGAAAATCATCTTTGGTGTGAAAAATGATAAAGAAAGAAATTGTTGCAGCAAGAAAGAAGAAACGATCTACATAGTACTTAACATTTCATCCAAATGCGACCTGTTTAACACATCTTATTTATGTCGTTTTAAAGCAATGATAAAACGATTTGGCGACGCTTTAGAAACGAAGCTTTAACGAAGTTTGTGTTCGATATTATCTACATTTCAACGCATTAATGTGATTGCTAGAGACCTCTCTTTCTCACTCACTCATTCACTCATTCTCCCTCTCTCATTTTTTGTACCACGATAAATCGATGATAAACCTTTTAACGCGTATACGAGTTGACTATAACGCCTTTCCAACGATGAAAGCTAAGCTATTTCGAAATATCAATATTTTATTTTTTGTAAATATTATATACATATCCATAAACAAGTGTTAACAAGTAGTACTCGTTTCATTGTCGCTTTAAAAGATTTCCATAAGCTTCTCTATTTCTTTCAGATCTCTAATGAAAAATAAAATCGTTTATTTAATAAAGAAATAAATGATCAAAGAAAAAGAGAGAGAGAGAGAAAGAGAGAGAAATCGATATTTACAATCGATCATGATAAAATCACTTATAAATAATTTATATCTTATCATGCATTTATTCGTTTTTTATCGCCCGTAGCTATTATGTTATATCTATATAAAATTTGTAATAAAAAAAAAAAAGAAACAAATACTTTTTCGTTATTTAATCTTAGAAATATGATATTAAACGTACGCGAGTACGTGTACTTATTTTATCTCGATATTTCTCATTCGGCGATAACTCGTAGTAATATTTTAGAGAATACACTTCGCAAAGAAAGATCCATATGACTAAAAATAGTTCTCGTCGACTAAGGAAACAAGAAAGGAAGAAAGAGAGAGATCGAGAGAAAGAGAGAAAGAGAGAAACATAGTACATTACAACAACAATTCCGATTACTTCTTTCTCTCATTGTTGTCGATATCCCAGAAATAGAACAGAGTGACATCGATACATCGATGACTTACTTACCAGCACCGAAAGGTTGTTGTCCTTCCTTGTCCTCGGTCGGTGTCCCTCCTAGACTACCAGGACCACTATCTGCTCCGCCAGTTGCACTAAACAATCAGATATTTTTCTTTTATAATCTAATCTTGTAACATGACAATCTTCAATTTCAATAATGTGAAAAATTATAATACAATAAAATGACGGATAAACAGTTATGTAGGATATAAAGAATGAAAAGAATAAAATAAAATAAAAATTGATTTATATTAACCTGCTGGCATCGTCATCCTTCGTTTGCTCTGTCGTGATCTCCTGGGGATTCTGTACGTTCTGAATTTCATTCGTTTCCGTTGGTGGTACTGGATTATTAGTGTCATTCGGTCCACCACGACTCAATCCTGGAATACCACCACTGAGCCAGCCAGTCATTTGAGATTTTACACCAACCAGCATGTCGAACTTGCTGCCTTTTGTGGGACTGTGAACGTAAAAATTATATATCAGAATTGATGAATCACAGCATTTGCGCCTCTTTATGTGTGTGTGTGTGTGTGTGTGTGTGTATCTTTCTCTCTCTAATATTCACATGAATCATCTCACCCCATGACCTACTTATACGAGATAATAAATATTAAAGAGAGATTTATATATGAAGGGGTGTTTCCATTCTTTTATGATGTTCTTATCAGGAAGTTTATTAATAATAGAATAAGAATTTTATTCTTACTATCTTATTATATCTTATTTATATTTAATCATTATATCTTATTTATATTTAATAACATAAGATCAATGAGACTTGTATCTTTTCGATGATATTAAATTATTGTATCGGACTATTCTGAGATTTGATAAGGAAATTTATGGAATTTTTATTTATATTGGATTAAGTTACATTATAGAATATAATATAATAAATATTATATATATATATATACACACACTATATATAAACAAAAAATCACTAGATTTCATGATATAATAATTCTAAAAAAGACTTCTTCTTGTAACTCTCAGTATATATAATTTATACATCTTATAGACAATTTAATTAATTCTATAATTAATTTTTAAATGACCTATATATGCATTTATATATAAATCATATAATATATATATATATATATATATGTATATCTATATAGAATATAATACCGTATATATAAAACCATATTTCATTCGATCCATCGCAAGTCGTATAGATGTAATTTAATTGAAAATAGAATAAACTAGAGTATCAATAATTAAACTTATACGATAATAAATTTGAATTAAATATCCTATCCAATTACTTAGCAGTAGCGATACCTTACTAAGGAGGTCACGTACATGAAGGTATTTAAATGCAAGAAACTACATAGAACGGGAGAACACGTGTTCTTATCTGTTCAATGGATCGTTCGTTTTCTCTCTCTCTCTCTCTCTCTCTCTCTCTCTCTCTCTCTCTTTCTCTCTTATCGATAAGCCAAGTCGAAAGCATTCCATCGATTTGTAGAAGGTGACGACACGCGAATCCGGAAGACATCGTTTCCCTTACAGCCACGAAAAACGGAAATCCTAGGTAGCATGTTGTCGAAGCTCGAAGGTGTTACCTTTCCTTCTATCATCGATACGAACGTAGTTGAATCGATTATTGATCCAAATAAAAAAGAATGCTGGGATTCGGTCACTCACCGATTATTTCCTTATTCCTATTTAGGACTACTACGATCGATCGAAATAAGATTAAATTTCTAAGTATTTTTTTTTTCTTTTTTTTTCTTACTGCTTTCGAATTTTTGTGTATACTACGTATAAAATTATTAATGACTTATACGTATTTTGTACCATTTTTTAATACGTTGTAATATCATGCAACTTCGTAATTACGTATTTATATATCTATATTTTTGTATTTTATGGTAAAATCAATTCATATCATATCCAAAATTTCTTATATTTTTTTTTTAGTGTAATTACGCTAGTAATAGTAATACTATAATTTCTATATTATACAACTTATATATAGATGTAACAAAACACTCGATTACGGAATATTAATCATCTCTAATATTATGTATTTGTGTATATATTTGTTATTCTGTATAATTTTATTTCATTTTATCGTCATAAAATTATCTGTTACTTCGTATCTAAAATTTCTCATATCTTTTTTGAATATAATTATACTAATATAAGTAATACTATAACCTTCATATTATATGATTTATATATAGACACGACAACAAATTCGATTACAAAAGATTAATACTATGTAACTTTGAAGTCAATACGCTTATATATCTTTTATTTTTAAAATTTTATTTC
>NC_057694.1:1609656-1628168 GCF_014466175.1 Vespula pensylvanica
ATCTATCTATTTATCTATTTATCTCGCTCTATCTTCTTCTCTCATTCACATAAACAAATTAGTTTTATATATACGTCGTTAATAAAAGAGACGGTAAGCATCGATAAAGGTCAACAACACGAGTATAATAATAATTTTCGAATATATATATACGCACATATACGATTATACGAATGAATAAAATAATGTCGTAAATGTTGTCTCTTACCTGTCTTTTTTCTCGCCCTCGACAAGTTCGCCACCTTCGACCGGTGGAATCTTCTCCTCCGGTGGAAGTTCTGGAACTTCCTCAGCTTTCTTTCCCATCCAATTTGAAACTTGGTTCGTTAAACCGGAGAACATTTTCGACGTTTTATTAATGCGTTATCTACGCCCTTGATTGCACTATAAAGAGAAAGAGAGAGAGAGAAAGAAAGAGAGAGAGAGAGAGAGAGAGAGACTCGTAGTCGTTGCACTCTCCTCGTCGTTCTTCTGTCTTCGTCTTGCCTTCTTCTTCGTCTCTACCTATTCGTGTTCGTATTCGTTTCAACTCCTCTACCTCTTCCTCTTCTTCTTCTTCCTCCTCCTCCTCCTCCTCCTCCTCTTATCCCTAACTCAATTCCTTTTTCTTCTTCCTCTTCTCCTCCTTCCTCTTCTTCTTCGGAAAGAGGACCTACGCCGCGGAAGTCTGGTCTGAGCGAAGTGACGACGAAGATCCCGACCGTCCTCACGATCGCGCAGCCACGAACTGCGATAACTGCATGTGCGTGCGCGCACCTACCTTCGCGCATCTCCTTTTACAACAGCAGCGCCACCACCGGTCGAGTTCGGAATTAAATGGCGGGGCTTACGAGATCGATCGATTCGTTACGACATGGCGCTGCTCTTTATATCAACTAATGCGCGGTACACTCGCGCGTCTTTCGACCAATTCATACCTTCTATACCTTCTTTTTCACTCCTTAAAATATCGATCGAGTGACTCATAAAACCTTAATAATTCGACGATTGTGATAAATAAATTCTTCGAAGATATATACATATACATATACACACGTGTATATATGTACATATGTATACATATGAGTACATATATACATATCATATATGGATTTTTATGTGTGATATATATATATATATATATATATATATATATACATACATAGTGTTATCTCACAGATTTTTGTCATCTACTCTAATGATCGACCACGTCCTAGATTTCCTTTTGTCGCACTGCGTTTTGACCTTGTTCAAAGTACAAGATCGCATGTCGAAGCTATTTAAAATAATCGATATACAAGTTTCGAATGGAATTGGGGTGTCTAGATGTTGTTAAATGTGTAAGCCGTGAATAAACTCCTCTTGACAAATCGAATTAACCACCACATCAGATTTCTTCTTACCCGTACTTTATTTCAACAATCTTCAAGAATCAATTACAACAATGTCGATTAAAAGTGTAGAATTTGTATACATCTATTATAATATCTTTTAATTAGCCGACGTTGATGTCAAATACATTCGTCGTAATTAAAACCCTTAGATCGTAATTTCGGAGGTAGAGTAGGAGCTCGTAGGAAGATAAATATATTTACAATAAGACGATGCACGATATTATCAATAATAATAATGCGGGAATGCAAATCTATAATATAAGTGTAATATAGCGATTAAATGTAAATTATACCACGATGAACGAATATTATTATTTATTAAGTTCATCGGGTTTCCCGTTTGTACTTATGCTATTTGTAACAATTTCCGATGTATAATCAATATATAGGATATGATCGGTTATTAAATAATGTTACGGCATCTTTTACATACGACATTACAGTTAGAAACGTAGACACTTGCTTTCGTATTATGTAATTTATACTATAACTTCCTACACTGGTCGACGCGTCGATAAGTCTACATGGTCCAATTTGTACCACTCATCTGCATGCACTGCACGCATTCGGTATATATTATATGTATATGTATGTATATATATATATATATGTATATGTATATGTATATGAATATTTATATGTGTAATTATCGATAAATCGTCGTAAGTCTTTTCTGTATGCTTTCGTTGAATAAACGAAAAGTGCCGACGATATAATGTGAAATTTAATATCGTCCTAAATATTCGTACGAACTTTTCATCGATATCCGCTTGAACTTCGAATCTATACAACGAGCATTTGTACGTCAACGTACACAATGCTAATGGATTTTTTTTTATTTTCTCTTCTTTTGCTCTTGAAAATCGTTGTCATCCAACGCTCGCCGTATCTTCTTTTTCTAGAAATGCAGTTTTGCGATAATTGTTACTAGCTGCTTTTCGATGATTGACTCGCTAAAGCTTCTTGTCCTCGTTGATAACTAAAAATTAAAAAATATTTATCAGTTCACGGATTAGGAATATTTGACGATAAAGCAATGAATAGATAATCTTTGAACTAATACCAAGATATCTTCACGTTTATAATAAAAAACATTGTTCATTTTTAAATTTCTAAATCGCTAATATTGTAAAGCTAATGAACAAACTTTTAATATATCGTATCTAAAAATAAATTCTAAGTAAACGACGTAACGTCATATTCTGGCATGAACGAACGAACAAACGAACAAAAGAACGAAAGAACGGACGAATGAATGAATAAACGTACGAACGAACGAACAAACGGATGAACGGACGAACGAATAAACAAACAAACGAACGAACGAATGAACGACGAACGACGAACGAACGAATGACCTTGATCCTTGAAACCAGAAAAAAATTTATCCTCGGTAGACTGGCAAAGCGTGCTTAGTCAAGTTTTTGATATTAACATAATGTAAAGCATACTTACTTTATCGCTCTAGAAATTTGATAGAGTGCTGTACATGCGACGAAAAAGTTCACGCTGAAAAGACTCCAATTTTTTGGTGTGATCGCCAAAGAATATCTCGTCCAAATGATTCCAGTAACAGCCAATGAGGAAGACTGTCCAATGGAAATTTTATCGGCTGGTCTTTGTAAGTCGCCTAAACCTGCTATCACGAGTCCCTGCAATAGGAAACGATACTAACGTGTATATAAATTTTGAAAAAAAAAAAAACGAAAAAATAACAACTATTCTATATCGAATCAACGAAACTCTATCTTGCATAAATTCGATACGAATTTTACAAAATCATAAAAGTTTTTCATTCCAACGAATTCTAACGAGTTAAATCAACGTATGCGTGGAACTTCGTTCTAATAAATTAATATCAATCGATCTTTGTACGTGGGACGTTAGGTACGTCGAAAGTTTGACCTATATTAGTTTATTTAGGTCAACCTAACTTTTTATCACGAACATGCGCGGTATCTCAGCGAACGTGCGAAAAAGCCAATTTTCTCGTATCTCTTGGATGTTTTTTAATTTTGTGTGTGTGTGTGTGTTTTTTTTAATGTTTTTTTCTTTTTTCTGATTATTTTTCTTCTCTCTTTTTTTTTTATAGCACGACTAATGGACATGGCTGACGGCTTAAACGTTACGGATGATTGATAATACGCGCATGTGCGTGAACAAGCATATCAATACTCCGTTTTCTAATGGGGAAAAGAAAAAAGGAAATAAAGAATTTAACAATTTCGTACGTTTCTAGAATTTTCATTATTCGATGTAAACAATATTCTAAGGAGATTGTAAGGAGATAGTTTCTCTTATCTTATCTATCTATACATATATATTATATCTATATCTATATATATATATATATTGCAAATATGATCAGCGATTACCTTGAAAGAAGATCGATCTGTTTAAATACTAATGCAGGTAGATCACGAATACGGATAAGAAAAATCGTATTCCGATGAACTACCGTATAAATAATCATCATTTACTATTGTCTTTATATGATACGAGTTTATCAATGCACTAAGTAAATATCTCATCGTTGAAAAATACATGTATATGTGTACTTGTATATTTTAAAATGATAGGAGACCATTATATATTATATTCAATACTTTCGATTGACAATATAACGTTACGATTTCTTATTTATATTGAATGATAGTTTAGATGTATACCGTTTATTCATTGAATATCGACTATCATTGTCCGAGTTTATCCATCAATAACGTTCAAGTTACGCAGCATCCCCGATAAAATCGCATACGTCACAGTAACAACTTCTTTCGGCGATTATCATGTATTACTATAAAATCTTTTACTAACCCATTTTACAGCTGGTGCCCAGAAAAATATGGTCTGTGGTCCTGAAAGCACAAATCCCATGGATACTTATTATCGAAGGCAGCTTGAACGACAGCTTGTAGGCAGCTTGAAAAGAACAAACGTTACGAAATGTTGACTTTTAAAAATGATACATAAATATTACGAGAATTTATATTTCGTCGACAAAAGAAGGATATATATATATATATATGTATGCGTGTGTATATATACACATACGCATGTAAACAATATTTTTATTACGAGTTAAATTTGGCTTATATACGAAATACTCGTGAAAGTATATTTTCTAATCTTTAACATAAATAAAAATTAAAGTAAAATCCTCGATCAGAAAATATCGCACAGAATCATTTTAAAAAGTCGTGTTTCCTTGTACTCAAAATAATAATCTTAGAATAAAACTCGAGGTTCTCTTGGCGTCGCATTGATCTACTTTTCGTTTCGGTCAGGCTTGCTAAAGTTCAGAGAGAAAGATCGATAATACGTCGGGATATAGAATGCAAAAAGCGAAAATTCAAACGATTATATCTCTTTTGATAATAGTTAGATATCTCTAAACGCGATATTGCGTTTAATTTCTTTTCTTTTCTTTTCTTTTTTTTTTTTTTTTTTTTTTTTAATATAGAAATAACATTTTCCTCAGATACGTCATATTTCTCACAAATCGACACAACAAAAGAACGTAAAAACCAAAGACAGTGGGATTTACAATATGCGCTGTTCCAAGAATTCATGTGTATTATAACTAGTAAATTATTGCAAGGTTACTTTTGCTCACATTAGAATTCTCTTTCTTCGTGCTTTTCATAATAATATAAACGAAGATTGTAGAATATACAAACGTACAATCATTGACACGTATTTATTTTATTTCGATGATATAAAGTTCAACAGATAAATCAATATCGGCTAACCTATGATTATAATTCCAATACGAGTGATACAGTATTAATATATATATATATATATATATATATATATATATATACATGTAGATATTAGATGTATATAATGTATTATATGTACAGTTATATATACACATGCAAGAGAAGGAACCACGTGCCACGTTCCACAGGATTCCCATATGAGTTTAAAAGTAGTAGAGGGAAGAGAAAAAGGAATTTACTAACCGGCTGGATGATTCCAAAATGGTTGAAGTTTTTCAGGCACGTATTTCCCAAGAGCTTTCATTGTATTTTTGTATACAACCGACATTTTTCGTTGTTAAAGATTTGTTACAATAAATAGAGATAAAGATAAAGTGAAAGAAAGAAAAAGAAACTCGCGAAAAGAAAGCTCGACACACACAGAAAATCCACACAGGCCGGCGTCTCAGCACGAAGTGGCGCGCTGCTTACCCCCGCCCTGATTCTTACTCGCTCGTTCGCTCGCTCCCCCCACCCCTTCCCACTCAATATTACGCGTCCTAGGTCGTAACCTTAAAGGCGATCGCGCAATAACAGTACAAACTCGTACGACGTTTATTTATCCACTTTGCTTTATAACTGACTCAGTGTGCCAAAATTCTTGAGAAAAATAGGAGCTCGGAATATCCGATTGTCCTATAGTTTCAATTTTTTTTTTATCTTTCTTACAACGCTTCATACACGCTTTCTTTCTTCTTCTTGTTTTCTTTAACGAAAAATTTTCTTAATCGTATACGATCGTATTACCGATCTTTTATTTATACGTCTACGCTTTTGTTTATTTCCTTCACTTTCTAACTCGTATCTTGAGGAAATATTTTTATCTTTCGAATAAAAAATGTTTTGTAGAAGAAAAGAAATTTATACTCGTGACATCGCGTAAGTTAGCTGAAGGCCGGAAGGTTTGATTATAATCTGCATATCTTGCAACGCGACATACAATTTACGTTTTTAGATTATGTAACATTTGCTTCGAATAAAAGTGTTTGTTAGCTTTTAAACAATGAGAAAACTTAGGATACATTGTTGTCTGGTATACGTGTTTAGATAAATAAAAAAAGATATCGTCTATTTACTAATTGATCTGAAACGAAGTATCAATGACTGACCTTGTTGCCTACGTCATACTGGCACTGGCCTAGAGTTTAGAATTAGAAACAACGTTGCGTGCCAAGCTGTATCACGCTTTGGGCGAGGCTGTCAATAAATAACTCGTTTTATCGTATGCCATATTGTTCAATAACATCATCGTTTCCGGGCTTGCTGGGCAATGTGCTAATACTAATATATAACAATATAATTCGTATCACCTAAAGTACGTAGATAACAAAACTTGAATATATCTTTAATAATAATTAATAAATTTGTATCTAAACTAATTTGAATAGTAACATTTATTTGTTTTTTTTTTCTTGTAGTCGTTATGAAAAAAAATGTATAAACGATCTTCCAAAGTTTTTTAACAAATAACTCATGAAATCATAGATTTTAGATTGTTGTATAAATGCAACGTATGTTAGATTACATGATGTATCGTAATATATACTCATCATACATTTGTTTATTTACATCTTACAATTTAGAATGTATCCAACATTAAAACGGAACATACTATTCGACGAAGTAGTACGATTTTCTGTTAAGATCCATGTAATTAAATTGTTATTTACTTTTTCTTTCTGCACCTATTGACAGTGTTATTTGTTGGAATGCATAAAGAAAAAAAAAAAAAAAAACAAAGATTGATAAGTATTAAATGTTGTTAATTTTCAAAAAAAGGAGCTATTGTTCTCATGATTTATACAAATATTATAGATTATGAAAGAATAGCTCTTAAGGTCAATGTTACGGGCTGCCGACAAACGGCACACGTGGTCATGGCAGGTGCACATTTAACACAAGTAACCATATGTCTACAAGGTAAGAATACTACACCTAATTCTGCATCATAACAGATTTTACACAATCTTGCATCGTCTATAGATTTATGTGCCTTTGCACCATGACAATTTTTAGAGCTTTCTTTACTACTCGAACTAGAATTTAAATTATCTGTATCATTATCCCCAGAATTAATATTTGAGTTGCCTTGTTTCGTGCCTTTGAAATCTGCTGAAGATGATTGAATCTTTTTAATGAAATTTGGTAAATTCATCCGCATTGTCTCCTAAACAAAATTTAATTAAAAATTAATTCAAAGTTATTAATATTTAAACAAAAAAAATTTTATTTATGTAAATAATTATTAAGAATATACCTCCTTAGACGATGTTGCTAATTCTTGTTCTTTTATCATATTCACATATTCTTGCCCTTTCACCATTAAAAGATAATAACACTTAGAAAACCACTTGGCGTGTTGTTCCCAAGGATCATCTTGTGGCTCCCAATCTTTTAAACCTTCGCCACAATGATAACATAAAGTTTGATCGCCTTTTCCTGTATAGAAAAATCCAGCATTTGCTAATTGATCTTTCTTTTGTGGCATCGATTTAGGCCATGTATCAAAAGTACGCAGTCTAGCATCATAGCTTATATATTCTGGATGTACTGGTGACTTTGGTTTTTCAAGACCTAAAGATGCTAATTTAGTAGTACTTGGAAATTGTAATTCCAAAGAAGATATTGCATCACATTCACTTTGAAGAGATCCATTTTGAAATGGTCTATCACGTGATTCACAAACATCTTCAGTATTTGATCTTGATACCGACATTGTGTTAGTATCTACATCGATAGGTACATTACCACACGGTACATTTCTAACAAAACGGCATGTTTGCGAATGCTTTATATGATCTAGCATAGAAACACTTTGTTCCCACTGATTTACCTCTACTTGACATTCAAAGCATCTCACTGTATCAGCTTCACCCATATAATAAAAGCCAGCTGTTGCAAGTCTTTTTGGTTCTATAAATGTGACAGGCCAATTCTCAAAGCTCTGTAATCTGACCAATTCAAATCGATAATCTGGATTATCTACTTCGTCGACTCCTGGCTCTAATGACAATTGTTGTGGTGCTGACGACATTACTTGTGGATTTTCTGAAGATTTGAATGACATTGAATTTTTTGAAAAATCTGCATGTTCAATAACATCTGTCATACTTGTTATTAACTTTTACTGTTTATTTTTAATTTATGTTTTTTATTAATTTAAGATCTTCAAATTATTGAAGACTCAAATCTATAAAAAAAAAAAAAGAAATTACATATTTTTTATAAATTCCAAGCATACTATATAAACGATTTATGCAACAGCAAAGAAAAAGAAAGTGTACTAACGAATTTCCTACTTTCTATTACGCGCTAAATATTAAACATAAACTTAACTACGTCTAAATAATCTACATAAATATTCTCAATATATATTATTTCATCCAAATTGAAAAAAAATATACGAGATTTAACGATTTCTTCTTTGTAAACAAAGAGAATAGCTAACGTACCAATTTACTGTTTTGTTTACTTCTTATTCTATTCCCTTTCTTGCGACGAGAAGTATAATTTAGAAAACAGGAAATACTTGTGTGCTTCTTTATTCGTATCTTTTCTTTCGAGTAAGTCCACTTCTTGTAAAGGATGATTAATATGTGTTGATATCTGACAAAAAGGAAGTAGAAAAACCAGAACAGCAGTTTTCTCGGACTTTCAGGTATGTCTTGGCTACAAAATCAAAGAAATTTGATCAGATACATTCACGTATTATTTTTTTTAACTGCATATAGTATAATAACATGACTAAATATTTCGACGAAATGAAAATACGTACGAAAAGAAAGAAAACTTTTCTTTAGTTAATATTATCAACCACACTAGGAACAAAGCTTCTATGTGCTCCACGATGGTGTGAGAGAGAGAGAGAGAGAGAGAGAGAGAGAGAGAGAGAGAGAGGGAGAAGGGAAAGGAGAGGGGGGAAAGTTCAGACAAGAACCGCGAGTTTAAATTACGCTTGCGTTGTCTACTCGCAGCGCTGGTGTCAATACAAAAGAAATAAACATTTTTGTGACCTGATTCTCTCAATATAATTTAAGCTATCCACAAAAGAATCATTAATAATCTTTTAATAATTTCTTAATATCGGATTAAAAATAAAATCTATATATATCATCTTTTGTTAAGGAGCAAAAGAGGAATTTTAGGTTTTGAAAATAAAATGATGTTGTGCAGGCATCGGATGAATATATTTAAATGTAATATTGTCAAGTCTTATAATCGTATAGAAATGGCATGTTCAATAATTAAATTCTTCTTAAACTAGTAAACATATCTGTTATGCATTCTCTAATTCTTTAAAATATATAAGTTAATCCATTAAAACATCCATTAAAGTATAAAATTGATTCATTAAAATATATAAATTCTGCATATTTCAAAAAGATATGTTTACTTTACAAATCATTGCTATGACATAGTGTTATTAAAGAGAAACACTATGCCATTATGTTTAATATTAATCTTTTGTCTCTTGTTAAATTATAATACGTGAAGTATATGCGCATACTTGTATATATATAAGGCACATATTAAAAACAATGATCACTTTTAAAAATCAGTACATTTTTTTAGATTTATGCATATTATTGTAGAGATCAATCTTTCGAAATTTTTAATTTCACTAACATAAATACCTATAACGGTCTTATCTATAAAGATCTTATAAAATTACTTATAAATGCATATATAAATGTAGAAAAATTTCATTTTGATTATTCATACAAAATTCTTAATTAATTACTTATCAGAAAAAAAAAAACATACTACAAAATAATAATAAATCTTACTATATATGTATATATTGCACTTATTTTTTTTTTTTTTATAGTATTGGGTCGATGTAAAAGTTTGTCCCATTTTTTATAAAAAAAAAATTAAAGAAAAATTTTATTTACTATTTTTAGTATATTAATAAATTATTTACTAAAAATAGTAAATAAAATTTCTTTTCAATATTTGTATAAAAAAGTAGAACAAAATTTTGCATCAACCAAATATATGCAATATTTGAAGATAGGTAAAAATTGATCTATCAATTTCGAATATCATAATTATAAAATAATATATAATTATAATTGATAAATTATTTAGTTATAGAAACGAGATAATATTTTATAAAAAGGACAAATTTCTTAGATATATATACGAAGTTATTCAAAGAAATTTGATCCACTTATAGTAACATAAATTTCATAATAAAATATAAAAAATATGTTAATAAGATTATATATATATATATATATATATCATACACATGCATATACATATATATATATATTTGTTCAAATTCATAAAATATTAATGATATTAGATAATTTTTTAATATATAGAATAATGTTCCAGAATAAAATTATTAATGTATTAATATTATGATACTGGAAATAATAGAGAAATAGAACACATATAGTTAGAATAATAAATAAGTTTTGCACAATAGATATGCAAAGACAAGTACAAAACTAAACAACTATACGTATAAAACACAGTTTATGTGTTAAGTATTTTTTTAAAGATATTAACATATATAGGGTGGAGCACAAGAACCTGACGATTTTCAAATGTTTTATACAGGAACTTAGTATCTATATTTTTTGTTTCAGTATAAGTTGCTTGCTTTCCATATAGCAAGGGCGAGAACGATTGTTTTGCGTAATATATTTCTCAGGAATTTATTTCCTATCCTGCTCGTTTACCCGATCAAATGTTTGGATTATTGAATTATTTCTACAAAAATTAAGTTCTCCATGATCCATCTTAATATTTAAAGATTTAAAACTACAGATTAAAGATTAAATTTTAATATTAATGAAAAAAGTTGTAAATTTTCGAGGTAGACTTGACAATCTTCGAAAAATGGAGAAAAACATCTCACTAATGTCCTTTTTAAAAAATAGAATTATATTATAATTATTTTCTATTAACATGAAACAATAAATAGAAGATTGAAAACTTAAGACCTTATTTCATTAAAACAATCTTTAGATTTCTGTGCTTCACTCTACATATCACATATTTATATTAAAACTAAGTAGTAATGAAAAATCCTTATTTCTCTTATACAAAATAGGAATTGTTGCTTTTTTTTCTTTTTTCCTTTTCTTATGATAAGATAAATGCAGTTGGCAATGCAGTTAACATTCTTACAAGTAATACAAGTCTGTATAAAGTTTTTTCGTTAAAAACTTATATAGTAATAAATGCAAGTTAATACAAAATTATTCTCGTAGTCACAAATATTGAAATCCTGTTCTTATAAATTTTATTTTAATATTAAAAATTTTTCAGAAATTCTAAAAGAGAGAGACAAAACGAGAAACTATTTTACTAATAAAATAATAACTATATTATTACCTAACTATAATTTGACTCATTAATGTTTTCAAATATTAACAGCACCTATCATTATTATAAAATGATATGTAAATGCAACATTGCACCATTGTATATAACAAATTTATATCACTGCTCTATGATATACTAAGAATAAGCAAATAGTTTGAATGTACTCACAGACCCATAGATGTCGACTGTAACAAATTTGCTAAAGTCTGCTGATATACATATTTTTGGAATAAAACTCGGCGGTATTTCAAGAGCGCGCAATAATTCTGGCTTTTTACCGTCTCTTCCTACTTTGCGTTTCCAATATAAAGGTATATTTCCAATTTGATTGGAATCTTCATCTTTTTGCAATATTTCAATCGATGAATTTGACGATGGAATACATACATCCGTGCTGTAGCATTCAGGTGATAAGAAATTGGAATCTGTACTAACAGAAGGTGTACTGACGCTGCGGAGAATGCCTTTACGACTTCGACGTTTTTGTTGTGTACTGTGATCGTTTAATTGAACGTTCCACCAAGCTAATTCATCTACATTTACTGATAATAACAGAGGAACTTCTGCAATTTCTGGACCCCAATTTAATTGAGTAATAGCACTAGTATGAAAATAGAGTGTTCGCATGATCTTTTTGTCTTCTATATCGATTATCTAGAATTATATAAAATTTGTATATTTCTTATAGGAGAGAAAAATACGGTAATATATAAAATACGTCTTATACAGATTTGTCAATGTTCAGACTCACTGTAATATTTCCAGTTTTGAATCCGATTGCCAAATATTTTTGATTATGTGAGATATCACAATATGTTGGTTTCTCTCTAAACAATTCTTTGTGGTATAATTCTATTTTTATGCATGGTGGTGTTACAGTATCGTCTTCTTGCAGATTATATAAAAATAAGTGTTGGCTTTCACTTAACAAAGCTAAAAATTGTTTTCCATAACTAAAGCAACTAAAATAGATGTTTACATTTTTATTATCAATCGTTGCTTTACTTATTATTGTCCATTTTGTACCACTAATATTGTAAAGAATTATTACACCATTTTGTGTTACTGTTATAACATATTCGTTATGAACTTCATGAATTGAAATGATATACCCTGCATTTTCTATCAAATATGCTATTTTATTGTTCTTCCAAACCTATTAAATAAAAAGATATTGTTTAGTAGAAGAATTAATTCGAATTGTAGGCATATTTAAATACACTTACCCTCAAAGTATCACTTGTCTCTGTGCATATTATAACTTCATCATTTTCAATTGTTATAAATTTTATAAACTTTGCACTTTCATATAACTTCAATATATTGGTAGTTGTCTTACTATCTACATCAAATAACGTTACCATACCTTTATCCGTTATATAAACAAGTTTTTTACCATTAGGAGAAAGTTTTAAACTTATTATATCCCCATCAATAGAATCGGTTTCTGCTATTACTTCATTGCCAAGTAATATTACAATAGAATTTATATGTGTCGTTTTCGCAATTATATCCATTTCTCCAAATGACTGTACAAGAGCATCAAATAGAAGAGTTCTAAATGAAATAATCAGACAATAAATTATTAAATTATATGATTACAGTTATCGTTTATATTTACTAAAACAATAACGATTAATATAAACTGAAAATATATTTTTACAGAATAAATTTTCTTATACCTCACTTGATTGGATGTTTCTTCTATGGGGAATTTCCATTTATGCAATAAATTGTTTTCATTACCGCAGATCTAGATAAAAACATATTTAAATAGATAATATATATTATATATTATATCTTGAATTATTATAAACATTTTCTATTCTCTCAAAATGTTTCTAACTCATGAAATAAATATTATTACTCACATAGTGGTAACCTTCTTCTTTTAACCAATATGTATCTAAAGATGTTACGCGGCTTTTGTATGCCGTGATTGGATGAAATCCACCATCTAATTTCCATACATTCACGAGTCCTTCCGAATCAGCTAACACTAAATAAAGGCCATCATATGTTATGGAAGCACAGACATAAATTGTTTTATCGTTTTCTGCCTTTTTTTGTTTTTCATAATTACGTATGTAATCAGTCATCGGACAAAACCACTTTACATGAATAGCTTTCTTCTCAGTAACAATAATTAATGAATTGTCATGTTCTGGAACGTTGTGAAAAAAAATGACCTTTTGTTTTAATAATTGTGGATTGTATTGTGTACTGTAAGTATATCCATTATTATCTTTTCTATAAGTTACAAGCGAACCACACGATGAGTCCATCGTATGTAACAGAAAACTTTCTGTTGTAAATGTGATGTATCTGAGGCAACAATCTCTGTAAAATGCAAATAAATTTTATTTTAAAAATTAGTAAACGTGATTTGTGTTATAAAAGAGAGCTATTTATATATAAATAAATGATTCATTACTTACTTGTTGTTATGTTTAACGGATGTTAGAATATTTCCATTTTTATCCCAGACCTGTAAAAGTATGACAAATAGAAAAGATTATTCTCAATATTACAGATAATTATTAATAATTATCAAACAATATACCCGAATTGTTCCTTTATCAGTGCACGCAGCAATACGTTCATCGTCATGTCCGAATGTAACATCCAATATAATCTCATCTTCTATTGAAAATATTCTTATACTACTATGTCCATCTATGTTTGCATAAATATTTTCCCAAAATATTTGCTTTTGTTTTGGACTTTGAATTCTTTTATCTCTTTTATTGAAATAATCATTATTATATAACGTAAAAATTTCAACAACACCTTTGCATAATGTTAAAAAAAATTCTCCATTTTCAGAGACTACTATTTTTTCGATTACACTCTCCTTTTCACGTACTTTATATACTATTTGTGTCTTATGTTCAGAATTCCATTGGATTATTTCGCTCGTTTTATTTCCAATTAAAACTACATCAGGCTCATCAGTAAAACACGTTGTATGTGTATCCGTACAAACTTCTTCACTTTGTGTTATATTAGTTTGTTGCAATTTCATACTGTGAGATAAATATAAATTGTTGATTCTTTTCTTAGCTAAATTTCTTGCAGTTTCCATCACATAACCATGATGGAAATAATTCATGGCAATTTGTATCAAGTCTAAACTTTTCTTTCTCCTGTGTTTGGATATATTACCAGCTTGTTCTTGTAAAAATTTTTCTATATCTATCACTTTTTTATTATAACTTTCATTATTATTATTTGTTATATATTGTCTATATTTGTTAAGATCGATTAATAAATCACATAAACCTGTGTGGTTTATTTTTGCTTCAAGAAAATTGAAGTCTAAGTAGAGTATGGGAAATTCCTGATACAAATTAGCCATTTCTAAATGATGACCAATATAGGAGTAACTGTAATTATCATTTGGCAGTTTGGAGAAATCATTATTGCAATGTTTACGATACTTTTCAATAAAGGATTTGTGCATTTCTATAAGTTTCTCTCTGCCTAATTTCTTTTTTAAATGGCACAATAAGAGATCATGTACACCATATATATAGCAATCTAAGTTGCCATTCCATCTCATAGCTGCAAGAGATTTATGGCACAATTCTAACATTATTATTTCAGCTTGGAATTTATCACATGACCAAAGAACTTGTAAAGTCTATTATAAAAAAAAAAAGAAAAAAGATATAAATATACCAATTACATAGTTGTATTTTATTTTATAATAATATTGTTGTGAAAGATTCATTGTTTTACCTTTGGTGTTATATTCACATCTTCATTAAAAATTGCTAACTGTTCGTAACATGTTTTCAAATCTGGCGGTAAACATTCGATAAACATGTTAAATACATCTTCTTGCTGTTCCAAGAAATTCTTGATTACTCTTAAAAAAAAAAAAAAGAAAAATGTATTTAATAATAAATATTTTTGAAATCTTTTATAATTTTATTTTACTTCTCATCTTGTTTTTGTTGCTTTTTAATAAAAATACTTACATATTGTTCGTATCTTTGTTTTGTATGCAATTTAGATAATATTGCCATCTATCTTTATGTTTCTTCATGTCATTTCTAAATTCTTCAAAATGGGCAGAAAACATAGCTATAAGTAATGGCATACCTTTGCATTCTTTATGAATCAGCTGTGCTTCTAAAGGAAGTTTATCTACATCGGTATCTAATACTTTGGCAAATAAACCTAAAGTTTCTGCTTCTGTAAAACCATCATCCATCTAAAAATAAATATAAAAGAAGATATTATAAAACATATTATAAGTACTCTAACTTAATCTTTTATTAAATTAATATACTATTATATTACTTTTATAACAATTCCTTTTCTTCCATCCAAAACATCTAGGTCGGTAGTAATTATAAGAGTTTTGCATTTAAAATCAAATGCATTCACAATATTCTTATCATAAACATCTTCTAACACCAATAAAGCATTCTGGTTTTTTTTCTTATTAAAATGATTTGATAAGAAGCTTTTAAAAAGTTCATTCTCCAATGACTCAGTTAATAATTCTGGATTTTTTATACGATGATAAAGTCCATTTAATTGTTTTGTTATTTCTTCTTCGATAAACTGTTCGTATCCACGTTTATCGTCATGTTTATATTTGCATTTCCTATCATGTCCAAATTTAAGCCAATAAATTTTATTCTAAAAACAAAAATAATCTTGTATAAAAACCTTAAAAACTTTTATTTATTTATTTGGATTGATATAGTTAGAATTTATGGATTGATAAGTTCTTCTTACATGAAACAAATCTTCTGCTAGTTTTGTGTCATTTAAGGTACTAACTGTCAAACACGATTTACCAAATCCTTTCATTCCGTGCAGAATAAGATATTCATTCGGTTTTAATTTGTTTAATTCTTCTGTTAACTGTTTCGTCTGTATAAGATTTATTTGATATTAAAAATTGTCAATTATTGATACTATATAATATATTTCTAAAAATTATTTCTAAAATAAACTTACATTAATATTTCCAAAGTGTATAGATTAAAATGAAATGAAGTAGTCATGATGAGAAAATATTTAAAATGATATATTAATATAATAAATTATTACTATAATAAATATAAACTATTTATTAATATTTTCTATATACCTTTCCATCTCTAAAAATTGTTAACGGTGACATAGGTGGAAGAATTGGAGATTCAAGAGAATTCCTGCCAGTCTTTTCTATTTCTAAATCATCCATACCTTCGCTTAACCATTTATAATGATGCCTCAAGGATTCACGGAAAGCGTCAAAAGCATCTGGTCCCCGTCTTATAAATAAAAATTGTATGATGTTAAAATTAGAGAAAAGAAGAAATTTTAAATATAATAGTAGAACTTACTTCGGAAGAATATCTAATAAAATTTTTGCTTTATCTCTACGACAAATACCAGATTCAATGTTTGTAACATCTTCTTGTCTTAAAATATATTTAGCTGTTAATATAGGTACTACTCCATTACGTACATCCATATCATCCAATATTTTATCACGTAATTGTATTAAAATATCTTGATGCAATTTCTCCATTTTAAAATATATTCACTTTTAAATATTCAACCATATATAATATTGTAATGTATTCCCTCGTCGCTAAAAACACGTATAGACAAAAAATACAATTAACTTAGAGAACAATAAAATTTTTCATAATACGCACGAGAAAACTTTTCAAAAATGCACAATAATTAATAAAAATAAGATAATATTAGTATCAATCATAAAGAAATTAATTAAAGCAGGAAATGAAAATGAAGAAAATGAAAAAGGAAAATAACATGTCTCACATACTTTTCCCTTTGTGAGGGACTTTTCTACAATCTTATCGAATTTATCACAGTCTTTGTTCATCAGCACACAAAATTACTGAACCTCCTATTGGAAGAACGCTACTGAGAATCACAAATGGAAGTGCACATAGAGAACCTGTCCAGTGTTGCCATGTTTCTCCAAAGTAAAGTTGCATTTGATTGGTTTAAATTATCATAAGATTCCCGCCATCGATTGTTTCCAAGGGCTCTGAAATACACTCTTTTTTATGTATATAAAAAAACATGAATGTAAATAAATACATATTTTAAATAGAAACATAAAATATAAGTAGAATGGTAAACGTCATTTTAACGAAAAAGCCAACAATTTATCGTTCGTATATGTCGATGATTTCATGATGAGTGAAGAAGACTTCTCATATTTTATATGTCCCTGAAAATATCCCGTTAGGATGATTTCGTAATACAAATTCATTCAAAATTCCGACGTATTTCGGCCCAAACAAAAAGATTCTTTTCTTGTTTCAATTGACTCATACAAAGCAGTATGGCGGAGAGATAAGTATTAGTTTTAATGCACTTTATAACTCCGTAAGATAAATATGCTCATACGATTTTCACGTTGAAATTATTTATAGATTTATTAATCGTATATTTTTAAAAAGATTTTATTATAATAAAAATATGATTTTTAAAGTTCATATAATGTTTATATTACATCGTAAAACTCCGAGAAAACAAGTAAAACATTAAAGAAAAAAAAGAGGCTCGGGTTCAATATAAAATTATTAAATAAATGAATGTTATTATATTTAATACAAAGCAATATTACACTTATAGTATAGCTAAAACATAATATTTATTTGATATCTATTCGCTGCATTATTATTTGAAAATGAGAAAACAAGGAAAACAATTTTTGAAAAATATATTCGTTGCATGCATTTACACTTAAGTTATAACATGTACATGAAGAAACAGTTTCCTCTTAATCGATATTTCTTTTAAAGAAAATAACGACATCGAACTTATTTCAGACATATATTATACAATATAGTCACGACAATCTTGTAAGAATGATTTATTATTTTCATAAAAAAATTTTTACTAAAATCAAAGAGAAAAAGAAAGAAAATATATATTTCTATGATTTATTTTAAAAACTAAAAAAATATCTGCAAAATATATTTGCAAAAAAATCCTGCGATGGCCGGGAATCGAACCCGGATCAACTGCTTGGAAGGCAACTATGCTA
>NC_057694.1:1628268-1631867 GCF_014466175.1 Vespula pensylvanica
ACACCACCATCGCAGACATGAACGCACATTATTTCAAGTAGGTAAATATATACACACATATATATATACATTAAATATAATACAAATAAAGGAAAGAAAAATCAATTGAAATAAAACTTTTAAAATAGTCAAAAAAAATTCGATCCGTAAGGTATCACTTTAAAAGTATCATCTATAAAAGTATTAATACACAACATTAAGGACGAATATCGTGAAACTAACTCCATATATGTTTATCAGCTCTTTTAATCTCTTTATTTCAGATAATTATAAAGTGTTACCTATGAGTCAGAATAGAGAACATGCATATATATATATATCTTATCTTTATAAAATATAATAATAATGCAAAAACGTTTAATTTTCATTGTTATGACGAAGATATCAAATAACAATGGGCGGAAAAAATATATAAATATAAATGTATATATATATATATATATATATATATATATATATATATGTATACACACACAACACACACACACATATGTAGAAGAAAGGTTTGGACGGATCGAACAATTGGCGATTAGTTTGTCGGGCGTACGATTTTATCCTTCATTTGACCGTAGCCATTAGCCATTGATTTCGGAAAAGCAATGAACACACATGCCGCATTGTTTCCTGCACACCAATTTAGGGGCATTATCCAGGGGGAAATAATGCATATACCATCCGCTTTTCAAAGCTCCGCATCTCGCTACGCAACTATGGTTCATCCAGAAAAATGAAAAAAGTTTCTCAAGCCCAACCACTGTCGACCGCAAACATCTATTAACCAACCGGCAAATCGTTCGAATTATAAAACGTGTTCGAAACACGTTCATATCGAAGAAAATCGTTCGAGCTAACAAAGAGAGATAAGCTTCATAATTTCCTATAATTACGAAACCCAGATCGCACGGGCGTGACTTCAAATAAACAAAAATAAATATTAACCTTGTTGATAACGGTTTAACGAGTGAAATTCGGTAGTTGTTGGTGAACGTATTCGATATTATTACGATAGCGTTCCTTTCGGTTTTCTCATAGTCAATTTAACGCAGGTATACGATATACTTAGGAATATTCTACAGCGTTACGATTCGATCATGCGATTGTGGAAACAATCGATGAAAATTCGATTAACTTCGAGCAACGTCGTTTTACCTTATTAACCATTGGGACATCGTTTATTTCCACGAATGATTTGTCGTGTGGTTTTTCTATATATATATATATACTTACGTGAATGTAGCGCACGCTCTGTCAAGATTTATGTCGCTTTCGTGACACGTTCTCGTTATTTGAGAATCTCTCTCTCTCTCTCTATCTCTCTTTTTCTCTCTCTTTCTCTTTCTCTTTATCTCTATATCTTTTTTCATATATATACATATCAATGTATCTCTATATCTCTAATTCTTGGTATTTGTATATATGCGCATGCGTTCGGAATCGATATTCTCGAATCGTCTATTATTATATACTATCGATTGACAACGATTAATCATACATTGTATCTTCGAATTAGATTATTGTTATATGATAGATAAAAAGGATAGATTGAAGTTCGTTGCGGTAATCAAATATTCTACTTTTGATTTTGGTTGACAAATATCATTGATGTTAATCGATATAATTTTTTAGCGTTAACACAATATCGCCATCATCTTTAATAAGGTAATGATTACAACGGTGAACTTGTTTCACATAACGAACTGATTATCTTCCTCGATGCGCGCATATACACACACACATACACACGCACTCATATTAAACACACATCATAACTTTCGTACGTGTTTCGATATCCTTTCCAACGCATCTACAGCTAATACGAACAATTACGCTGATATGTTCGCTTTCCCCTTTAATCCCTTTCACGTAAAAAAAAAAAAAAAAAAAAAAAAGGAAAAGAAAATCTCATTAGAAGCACACCCGACGCGTTGTGTAAATTATGGACTCGCCGATCAGACTACACGCACTTATCTTCGGATTTGCATATCGCGTGTAAGTACCTTGACTCGTCTCTTTCAGTATTGCAGGAAAGTATGATGGGTTACATAAGCGTAGGCGCAAGTTCTTTCTACGTTGACTAGTTTTTATTAACAAATCGAACAATAAGAAACATATGTTTCTTTCATTCAAAACTTTGATTTAAATTTAAACATTTTATTGAAACACGTTTTATATATATTTCTACGAATTAAATTGTATTAAAAGTTATATTCGTGACGTTTTTTTTTTTTACAAAACGTTTCAATCTAGATCTAAAATTTTATAGAAACATTCTGGATTATAATGGTTTAAATAATTTCAAGGGGAAGGGGGAAGAAAGGGAAAAAATTAAGAAATTACAACATTCGTCTTAGTTGTACGAGTTTCTTTAATCTATCCTATTTATCATAGAAAATCTTGAGTAATTCATAAGATTCATTTTCAAAACAGTTAAAAATTTATTCTTATGCATTACAGTTTGATGTGTATCACTCAATGCTTTTGAACGTGAACTAACTAGCTTAACGATGCACTTTCTTTATTTGTTCGAATCCCTTTGAAATGAGTCCTAACACCGAAGTAAATATGTATTGCGTTATACTGCATTATCCATTGCTAGGTTTGTTAGTCTTCCAAATAGTGATTACTCGCTTTGCGACAGATCGTTATCAGTTGTGTGTCCACTTTCTCCACAGTAACTGCCAGGGGAATACCTCTATGTCACATAAACATAGCAATCGCTTAGTAATATTAGCCTTGTAAAATTGACCTGCTTATGAATCCTCCTTTTTCTCATTAAAATAAAAAGGAAATATAGATAAGTAAATTTGAAAAGCGAATATATGTTTCAGAAATAAAAAGTCGTAGAATTAATTGCGAATAAGAATGCATAATTCGCTTCAATATTTATCATTTGTCGTACATTCTGATTTTATCTAGAGAAATTGGAATATTTCGTGAGGCTCTAAATATATCAGAAAAAAATTTTTTAGAGATTTATTGTTGTCGAAGAAAGATACAATATGGTACCAATTCTTTCTCTACAGGTCAAGTGATGAGAACAATTTCAAAGACAAATTCATTGTTTTAAATTCTCGCTACAAATCAGGATTTGTAAGCGGGATACAAGATATGCAAGGAGGTGGCATAATTTATTATTCGTCTCAAGAAATATCTTGCTAAAAATCAAGATTTGTAAGCGGGACACATGATATAACAAGAGGTGGGTCAATGAACTTTTGGTTCCGAGAAATTTCTGTCCACAAATCAGGATTTGTAATTGGATAACATGATATGCAAAGAGGTGGCACAAGGTACTATGGATTCCGAGAAAACTCTCGCTACAAATCAGGATTTGTAAGCGGATAACATGATATGCAAAGAGGTGGCACAAGGTACTATTGATTCCGAAAAATTTCTCTCTACAAATCAGGATTTGTAAGCGGAACACATGATATGACAAGAGGTGGCACGCGGTTACGCGCCAGGTTCGGGTGTCGCGTTCGTCTTTTTTAAAGAATAGAAGCTGTGGAAAATCTTTACAATCTTCTTTTTAAAGAATAGAAGGTCCTGTGGAAGTTTTGTCAGCAAATTGGGATTTGTAAGCGGATAACATGATATGC
>NC_057694.1:1631967-1689467 GCF_014466175.1 Vespula pensylvanica
TTTGTAGCGAAAGTTTTCTTGGAATCAATAGAACATTGTTCCACCTCTTTGCACATCATGTTATCCGCTTACAAATCCTGATTTGTGGAAAGAAATTTCTCGGAATCAATAGTACCTTGTGCCACCTCTTGTTATATCATGTTATCCCCTTACAAGTCTGGATGTGTTGCGAGAATTTTCTCGGAATCAATAGAACATTGTGCCATCTCTTGTCATATCATGTTATCCGCTTACAAATCCTGATATGTGGAAAAAAAATTTCTCAGAATCAATAGTACCCTGTGCCAACTCTTTGCATACCGTTTGTCTTGCAAATCAGGATTTGTAACAAGGTCACCTATTGTCCTAAGAGATGGCACGTGAGATTCCTCTTAATTATTTCAAATTCTGGATGAAGCGAGTTTTTTTCTTCCCAATTTTTCCTTGTTGTTAATTTTATTTTTGTTAATAATTTTTTTTCTGGATTTTCTTGTTTTGTTTCACATATTGTAGTACATAAAGATTAGTATATTATATGGGGAGTAATTGGTGGAGTAATGTTTTAGTAAGTATTTAAGAAAGAACACATTGAATTTTTATTCTTAATAAATATTTATTTTCTTTTGAATTATTTAGTTGTACAAATATTACATTTGCTAATTACAATTACTTAATTATCTTGATTTCGATATATTTTACAATAATAAATAATTTAATGTCCGGTATTGTAGACAAAGTGAAGAGCGGAGACCATGGTATGTTTGTTCTTTTGTCCTGTTGAAAATGACTGTTCAATGCCAGGAGGTGCCTGCACCACTTGCATGATCACTTGATGTGATGATATTTCCTGCGTAATAACCCCATAGAGATAGATGACAGAAGATCATTTACAGGAATGATGACAGGCAGATGGGTTTGTGTTATCAGAGGTGATGTTGAAGGATTTCTCGAGACAGGTCCCAGGGAGGCTAGATGGTCCTCAGTTTATTTGTGATGTTATGGTGTAGTGAGCTCATGTAACACAATATAATATAACATATAGTATATATATTAGTATTTATATTTACACATACGAACGTACATATACACACACGCACACACACACATCACACACGCACACAGTTCATCTGTAAAATAAATAATTGACAACACATGGTGTTTCTTTCATACCAAACAATTCTGTAAAAGAATTTTATTTGTAGGTTCAGTTCTTCACGAGATGTCAATTTTTTTATATAAATACGATCGATGGCATATATACATATACGTAACAAAAATAATAGAAATTATCGAAACTTTGATAGACTTTGTTCTAATTGAACAAACTATATTAAAAATGTAAACTCGGAGGACGAAAATGTTTTAAAACTCTAAAAAAAAGAATCGAATGAATGGTACGGATCGATGTTAAATGATATTCGGCTTGGAAGACCAAATGCTTAGATTTGAGGGACAGAGGAGCTTTAAAAATAAATTGGATATTTTGTCAAGAAACTATAAAGAATGATTGCTTGTAATATACCTTAATTACGTATCCTAATGAGTTAAAAATTTCCACTGGCAAATTGAATCGTGCAATACACTAATTACTGTTTTAAAATGAGGTAATTTTTAAAGTACTTGGGTGGCAAAGCAGGTCGAGTAGTTTACTCGAATGTTGAAGAAAATACTTTTCTTCAAGCTCGTAAATTTTTTGATATTGGCAAAAAGAGGAAGTCATTTATTAGTTGTGATGTGGATAGTCTTTATTGAAAGTATATTCTCGGCTATTTCAAAAGAATTTCTATAAAATTTGAGACAACTGAAAGTTCAGCTGATTTTCGAAGTACCGGTTATCCTATTTTTTATTGACGGACGATAATCAATTGTTAAATTCAGAAATAAATTTTCCTGGATCATTGTTAAATCTTCTTTCAAGTTCCCGTTCGAAAAGTGTTATAATAATATCGAAGTGTTGTAAATACGTTCCTGACTCAATCACGTCCCCATAACGTACAATTTTTTGTTAACATCTCTTGAACTATAGTCTCGTTAAACTTGCTAAACGTGCTATACCCCCTGGTATAAAAGCAACGTGAAACTTAGTTCACGACTTCGTTTCGTTCGAAAAGTAATTTACTTTCTCGTTCCCTCAAGAATAAGCGACCAGATTACATGAACTTTTTACACGAACTATCTCTTTCGAATACGTTCAAACGTTTCGACTTCTCTTCCGGCAGAGCCGATAGTACAACGAACACGTTCACCACTTCCGGGAAGTTGAAAACTCTACTCTCGTTGAACCCCTTATATTTATTTCTATCTTGTTTTCGCCGCGGTCCAACGAATATTCTAGCTTCTACCAAGCTAGAATCGAAAGATAAGGAACAAGAGAATGCATTATCGGGGCTCCTCGTCGTCTTTCGGATCGGGTTCCGCGTCGTTTAACCCTTCTCGATTGTCTTAGGTAAGTAAGAAGGAGAGAAAGAGAGAAAGAGGAGGAGGAAGAGAAAGAGAAAGAGAAAGAGAAAGAGAAAGAGAAAGAGAAAGGGAGAGAGAGAGACTGACTGAGATAGATTGGCAAAGGGTAAATTCGATCCTCTTTGAGGTCGATCGATCGACACCGTCGGCCTAAGCACTTCAAATAGTGCTATCGTGGTATGCGTCCAGGAATGGCAATAACGTTGATAGGATAGTAATATGATTATCACCTGTGCAAGAGGGCACCGATAGTGGTGCTACACGTATAATTGGAGATGGGATTGAAGGGGTGGATACGAAGCCGCGCGTCGACGAAGTGGGAGGAGAGTGGGTTGGTTGGGTGGTAGGGTGGTTGAGTGGGGAAGGGGGAAAGACAGAGAGAGAGAGAGAGAGAGAGAGAGAGAAAGAGAGGGAGAGAGAGATGCACAAGTATAATGCCATGCAAATACAGCTCATCACTTGGGTCCACCAGGAATAGAGTGCATTAATCCGCTAATGCACATGGGTCCCGTAAAATTAGATTCGGCCAGATTTAGCCGGAAATGCGATATTTCAGTGTCGACCGAATTTCCTACGACTCTGGTCACATATATACGAAGAGAGAGAGAGAGAGAGAGAGAGAGAGAGAGAGAGAGAATGAGATAGTACATTGGCTCGGTACGAAACGCAAATCGCGCGAAACGTAGTTACTCGTGAGCCGGATTAATGCCTGTATATATCGTAGGATACCTTTGGCAAGCCATTATCTCGATAATTCTTGAACAGTAACGTTGCCACACGAGTTTCCTCTAACGATCCTCTCTTTACTTCGATCTTTTACAATCTTTTACAACGAGTCTAACGGCATCTAAAAGGAGTTTATTATTCCTAACTATGTACTTCGTAATTTTTTTATTTAACATCTAGACCGCGTATTTTCCATTTATTTCGATTCGTATTTCAAAAAAACGATCGATATAAGATCGAATAGTTTTTCGATACGATGATCTTAATTTTTAGAGATTTAATTCGCAAATGTTATATAGATGTTACTTCCGAATTAATCAATTACTCCAGTCCAATTAATTTTAACGAATTCGCCTGAATTCAGGTTTATTAGTTTCATTAAAGCAACTCCACTGTACGTACTAACTTGTTCTCTCTCTCTCTCTCTCTCTCTCTCTCGCTCTCTCTCGCTCTTTCTCTATCTCTATCTCTCTTGTTCGATGACAGAAGCAGTTCCTCCTGCAAGCACGTTTAACTGGTGCACATTCTGCAGGCTGCAGCATTCAGAATATGCCTAGGTTCGCGCGTTCAGAGCGAATCGGAAGCGTGAAAACGCGTTCTCTATCTATTTGTCTCTATCTCTCTCTTAACCTCTCTCTCTCTCTCTCTCTCTCTCTCTCTCTCTCTCTCTCTCTCTCTCTTTCTACACTGTCAATGCCGATCCTGTGATCCTGAGCCTATATTTCGAAAAGGGATATGCCCCGCGGGACATCGACGTTCGGGAATGCTCGGACGTGCTATTATCTACGATTTGGTAATTAAATCCTTTTCGATTCGATACAATGTCGATCCCAGGACTACCCGGGATCCTATACTCGCCATTGTTATTTCACTTCCGTTTTTTTCCCTTTCCTTTTTCCGATCCGATGATTATTGGAGAACTTGAAAAAATTTTCAAAAACTTGTAATAAAAAAATAAGGAAAGAAAAATAAGAGAAGAGGAGAAAAATCGAGTATCGAATGAAATGACATGATTTTATTTTTATAAAAGAGAATAAAAAAGAAAGAAAAAAAGAAAAAGTAGTATTTTATTGAAATAAAGTCGGTGACATTTTCTTTTTTCCTTTTTTGTAATAACATCCTTTCGCAACATATGTTTTCATTTATTCTTTTTTTTTTTTTTTTTTTTTATTGGACTCCAATCGATCGATTTAATTGTCTCTAATTAAATATTCTCTCTCTCTCTCTCTCTCTCTCTTTCTCTCTCTCTCTGTCACTCTATCTCTCTTTTTCCCTCTTTTTTTTTTATAATTATACCATTTTCGATATTCGCGGAGTCATCTCGCACGACTATAATTACTTAAACGCGAGGGTGATCTTTAAAAAATTAGAGAGGACTCTCAATGAATTTAAAAAACCGAGGAAGATCGGTAAACACATGTGCGCGTTAGGTGGGAAAAGAAAATTACGATGATGCGCCATATTCAGAGAAACCGTTTTCCGGTTTTATGTCGGAAGTGGATGACGACGACAAGGACGACCAACAACGACGACGACGACGACGATGGCAACGTCAATGACGAGCGACGAGCAAATGACATGTGAGATCCCTCGACGTACATATATAACTATGTATGTACGATATATATATATATATATATATATATATATATATATATATATTATACATACGTATGCCTATCGACACGAATATGCTAATGATCGGCGTACGGGGTTAGAGTTATGCTAATTTCATTATGATTCACCGGAGCAAACATATGCCGTTTTGCCGTTTTATTTCGACCACCTGCAAAGCTTTTAATTGTATCTATGAATTATTAATTGGACATTCTTAATGTCCCATTTGTTCTTTTTTTGTTTAATCCCAACTTCCTTCCTCGAATCGTTTTGTAATTTCTAATATTGATAATAATTGTTAAATGCGTTTCCTCAAATTAATTTCAATTGCTTTGGTACAACGAGTTTATACAAGATAGATTAGATTAGATTAGATTAGATTACAATAGACAATGTAAACAGGAATAAAAACATGAAATAAAAAGAAAAAAATATACGTATATGTGTCACTTACTATCATTATATTTATATACAAATAAATAAATAAATAAATAAATAAATAAATATATATATATTGATTCATTTTATAATTATATGTGATCATAATCGATAAGAAAGTTCAAATAGCGTAATCAGAATCTTCGTGGAGGTTTAACATACCCTTCGATGAAACTTCGCCCCCATTGCATATGTCAAACATCATAGATAAATTCTATAACAAGCAGAATCTTATCTATGTCGATCGCGACCTAACAATTCTAATACATAAATCATTATTCTACGACATTCTAAGACTTTTATTGGTATCGAACACCCTCTTGGGCCATACCTTCGCTTCGTATTTTCTTCCAGGAGAATGCTAATTAACAATTGGCAGTTCGCGCGCGACGAAATCGTAAAACGGTACGTTGGCACGATCTAACAAGGCGTGAAGGGTGAATTAGGCGATGACGTCACAAGCTACCGAAAACATTTCGACTACTACTAATACGAATACATGGTATACGTGAATCGGTGTAACGTGTGTTATCGTGTCACCATCATCACTGCTACTACTACTACTATCAGTAATACCAATGAGAGAGTCAGAGAGGAGAATGAAAGAAAAAGAAGAGGATAGATCCCCGCAGGCTCGTAAACTGGCGCAATGGCCCTGAGAAGAGAGAGGGAGAATGCTTTGGTCGGGCCAAAAAGCGGACGGAGGTCGTCAATGTTGATGATGCGTGGATCACGATGTACTGACGGCTCCATCATAGCCCTAACCTCCCACTCTAACATCTCATCCCTCTCTATCTATCTATCTATCTCTCTCTCTTTCTATGCTATTCACCTCTCAGTATAGCCTATTCCATTTGCTTTATTGAAATAAGTTTCGTGATCGAGTTCTCAGACTCGACCCTTCCAACAATATCCATGATATTTGATATTATCTATAGTTTTTGATGGATAAAAAACGATGAGATTAAAATTACTCAAAGGTCTATGATATTTTTGATAACAATGTTAAACTCTTAAAGACTATGTTATAAGATTCACAATTTCAAGCTTAGACATAATTTTGTTTAAAAATATTATTTTAATATAAGTAAATAAATACTTTATGAGGTGGAGAGAGAGAGAGAGAGAGAGAGAGAGAGAGAGAGAGAGAGAGAGAGAGAGAGATCGATATTCTATAATTATCAATTTTCATTTATTTTAATTGGAAAAATAAATATAGATATTTGTTCGGATCATCGATAATGTTTATGGTGTCATTGTAAAACAGATTAATTTTTTTATGTATTTTGATATAAATGTAACGAAGTTAACTTGGAGTATATATATGTTGTTATTATGTATATATATTTAATAAAAAAAAGTATAATAAGAAAAACTATTCTTCAATTACCAACGAGTTAATGACACTCCTCAAATGACACGTTCAATACTCACTAACATGCACGTGCAAAGTATAAATACTTATATAGATAACTAATTACATATGTAACTTCACACACTTCTACACGTACCCTTCTTTCTACAATATTTCTTTTCTTTTTACCATGTTCCCCTTTTGTTATACTCAGTGCTACTCTTTAAAGCGAGACGTTGAAGATACGGGTTCTTTTTTCCTTCCTTTTCCTTTTTTTTTTTTTTCTTTTTCTACCACATTGCAATTAACTCATATCTACGTAATTATAATTCGATCCAACGGCTATCGTGAGCTTCCGGACTCTAGGAAGTTTGCAGCTGCTATAACTTCGTGCGTTACGCCTACTTTTTTAGCGTAAAAAGAAAAAAGAAATATCTCCGAACGGAAACGAGACAATTTGATTTTGGGTTATGAATAAATACTACGCTCATTTTTTCTTCAATTTACTTCCTTTTTCCTCAGTTATTGGCAAAAATTTTTTAGATTGGATTAAGTGTATTTATTCTTTCATTCTCAAATTCGAAGTTGATATTTTGATCGTTCGTGAAAAAATTAAAAATATTTCGAATTGAATAAACATCGAGACAATCGAGAAAATGAAAGTGATAAAAGGGATTTGAGAGAAAAGAGAGAGAGAGAGAGAGAGAGAGAGAGAGAGAGAAAGAGTATCCTGAAGATATAATAAGCTTTTAAATAGAAAATCGAAATATCAAGAATCGATCTGTCCCTTTTTTTTCTTTTTCTCCTTTTCTCTCTCTCTTTCTTTCTCTCTTTTTGTAGACAAAAGGGAATATATCCTCGAAGGGTGGTCGGGAACGACGGCACACTCTTTTCTCGCCCTCCTACCATATTCACCCCCGCCTTACCGTCACATATTGACGCCTCCACTTTATTCAATTGCTCGTCCAACACGAGACCGACCTCCGACACGCTCTCGCCCCTAAGCGCTCAAACACGTTTTTTCGCTTTCCTCATTTCCGGAATCGAAACGAGCTCGCCGTTCTTCGTACTTCCGGATCTTCGTGATCTTCACGAACGGACAAAACTGTTTAGCCTCTGACCACTGGCATCGGCATCACCTCCCCTGGGGTGGATAAAAATGCTTGGAAAAAGAGAAGAAACAGGAAAAAGTGAAAGAGAGACAGCCACACACACACACACACAGAGAGAGAGAGAGAGAGAGAGAGAGAGAGAGAGAGAGAAAGAGAGAGAGAGAGAGATAGAAGCAATCGATAGGAACGACGAACGAAGGGTGCACGTCTCGGACGAGCCGTAATTTTTCTCTCATCGGGCATCGCTCGAGCATTTTTATTGGTAATTAAAAGTCACCGGGCTGTGTGATTGGAATTAATGGTCAAATGGTCAATCTGCCGGGAGGGAAAAAAGCGAGCTGTAAAATCGTCTACCACAACCACTACCACCATCACCACCACCACCATCACCACCACCACCACCATCACTACTACCAACATACGACGACGAAACGATCGTTCGTCTCGAATTTTTTATCTCGATGTTACGGACAAGATTACTCTCTTTTCTGATTACGATTTTCGTCCGATCGAAAAATCGTTCGTTCCGCATTATCCTTTCGCTAATTCTTTTCGTTTCTTTCTTTTTCAACTTTTACGTATCTACATTCCTTTCGATTCGTCTGACGCTAAAATTATCGACGATTATTCCGATACATCAAGATATATCCCAGAAGAAAAAAGAATTTAATGTCACGATTAATTTCACGATGCTTTGAAAAAGAAAAAAAAAAGAAAAAATACGACAAAATCTAATGTATTATAGATTCATTCTTTTTTTTTTTTTTTTTTGTTCAAGACGATAACGTCAAGTCAGAATTAATAGATATGTTAAAATTGAAGATGCTATCGTGACATCGAGGAATTATTACAAAAGAAAAGAATGCGCAAGAGCAGAGAAAAAAGAGAAAAAAGAAATTATTTTTCACAACGAACAAAAAAGATATCCCAACGAAAATAGCAATCGTCGTAGAGTCGAATTCTTTCGCAACGCTTTTCCAACCCCTTGACATTTTCTGTTTCTGGTTGGGTTCGGTGGGTTCGCGACGGCTTACGACGATGAGGGGTCGAGGCTCGACGTCTATCTGTCATTACGAGAGATTTGTGCTCGTCGAAAACCGAAGTTCGACCTTCTGTGTCGCGTTACGGTTATGGATCCTTCTATCTTTCTCTTTCTGTCTCTCTTTCTTTCTTTAAGCAAGTTCTAGATACACGTACGGAGGGTGGCGTAATCGTCGACGAGCGTATATAACAATCCCAAAGGCATAACCCGAAGGAAGGCATGGAGGTATAAACGCTATGAGACTCGCTCACTCCGGAAATGGAGAGAGGAAGAGGAAAAGGAAGAGAAAGAGAGAAAACGAAAAACGTAGATATCGAGGAAACTAAGAAGAAGCTCGATCGTTGGACGGCACTCAGACGACAAAGATACCCAGCCTTCCGACCATATGGAATTGTTTATGAACCGCACGTACATACACATACACAAGCGTGTGCGCTTGCGTACGCTTTATTTCACATATATGCAGCTTTATTTCTCTTTTTCCTTCATCTCTTTTCCTTTATTCTATTTCACGTTTAAATATAAATCGCCGTCTTCTATTAAAACGAAGTTTTAACAACTCTCTCTCTTAAGAAAAAAAAAAAGAAAAAAGAAAAAGAAAAAAAAAATCTTTCATCATTTTATCCTCGAATCTTTCGATGGCAAAGATTGTCAAGGTCATTCTATATAGATAATTACGAGAAAATGGATTTTTCTTTTTCTTCTTTTTATTCTTTTTTTTTTTTTCTTCATCCCTTTCTCCTCTTTAAGAGTCACGAAAAGTTTCTAACTTACTTTCCACGTCAAGGCTAAAATGGAGTTTGACTTCATCCATACTAGGAGCAGAATATACGTGGGTAATATTGATGGACGATGACTCGGCGGTTATCGGGACGAGGGTACTTTATCATCCAAGAACGAGCGCATTACGACTCGATTAATCTTCGATATTTATATTAGAGCTTCATTAAATAAAATATTCTTTACGCCGTTGAAGGATATAAAGTGCCACTCTAAGTCAAGCCGTTGAAAAGAACTTTGTCGTTCAAGTAAAACATCAGAAGAGGGTTCGACCACTCTCTCTCTCTCTCTTTCTCTCTCTCTCTCTCTCTCTCTCTCTCTCTTGCTCTCTTTTTCTTCGTTATCGTTGTCATGATACATCCGTAATATTCTTTTCATTAAAAAGTTATCGTAAGATAATTTGAAAAGACATTTCCATATCGACGTTCTGTCTCTGTCTATCTTTTTAACTTTTCGTAGCGAGCTCGAACGAGACAGACTTTAATCTTCTATTCATGACGCACCGATGAGTTCGAAAACACTGCATCCCGCCATCATCCAGTAGTACTTCAAATATTTGCGAGCTTTCATATAAATGACGATTGGTATATCTATCTATATATGTATATATATATATATATATATATATATATATACATATATGTATATGAACCCTCGACTTTATTTAACATTCAATTATACTGCCATTGTCATTCGTTCGTTAACATATATGAAAATCAAACATTTTTCATTAATTTTCATTCTTTAATTACACACACACACACACACACACACACATATAAAGCTATCTAAATATTTTCGCGAGTACGATACGTATAAAAGAAAAAAACAAACAAACGAACAAACAAATTTATCTATTTTTTAATACATTAAATAAAAATCCTAACTTTCGAATAAACACGATCTTTCTTGCAAATTGCATTTGAGGAAAAAATGCAATAAAGAAAGGACGAAGACGTCGAAATATTTTTCTTGAAATTCGACGACGTTATCGTCCTGAAATATATAGGTGTACACATACACACACACACGCACACACACACACACACATATATATATATATGCTATAAGATAAGCGTTATCAATAAAGAATATGCGACATGTACGTAATATAAGTTAAGATTTGCGATTCCATGCGTCCCAATTTCTCGATCGGTGTGTTTTCCTCTTTGGAAGATGTTTTCCCTCTTATTCTACGAAGGATTCTACGAAGGATTCTACGAAGGTATATCCACAATCCCATTGATATGCAAACCAAGTCTGTGATCGTAAAGTTCGCGTAATATCACAGGGACTTTGCGATTTTCTTCCATCCTCTTTCTCTCTCTTTCTCTCTCTATCACGCTCACTCTACTTAAATCTAGCTATCTCTCTCCTCTCTCTCTCTCTCTCTCTCAACGTTCACTCTACTTAAATCTGGCTATCTCTCTCCTCTCTCTCTTTCTCTCTATAGCAAAAGAATCGTTACCATCGAAAAAGCATCGCTGTCCTTATTCTCTCCGTACTCTATCTTTCGTATCACCCACAACGATTTTATCCGTGCATTATCCTCAACGATGCGGCACGGTTTAAACTTCGACTCGACCATAATCACGGCGTAAAGCTAAAATACAAAGGATCTTTTCTTACAGGTGAACTGTCCTACTCTTTTCTTCCTTCTTTTTATCGAACAAGAGAGAGAGAGAGAGAGAGAGAAAGAAGGATAGTCTCAGTACTTTATATTGCGTGCTTCTCGCGAATCGTTAACGAGAGAAGGAGGATCGTTTAAAAGTCTTGAGCACTGATCGTCGAGGTGCTGGAAAATTTTCAACGAAGAAGTAGCCTAGGATATCTCTCTCTCTCTCTCTCTCTCTCTCTCTCTCTCTTTCTCTGTCTCTGTCTCTCTGTCTCTCTTTCTTTCTTTCTTTCTCTACAAGCCGATCGCGCTACCGTTTCTACGAACATACGTAAAGATAATATTAACGATCAGCCGTAATAAAAGTTTTACTGTCCTAGACGAGTTTTATAGTTTCTCTCTCTCTCTCTCTCTCTCTCTCTCTCTCTCTCTCTCTCTCGTTTTTGTTCTCTTTCTTTCTTTCTTTCTTTCTTTCTTTCTTTCTTTCTTTCATTCGAGACTTGGCTCGCTTCGCGAAATCCTTACATTGTTCCTAATGCATATATCCACGTAGTTTTATTCGACTCGTTGCTTTCGCAGTCTAATGATGTTTACCGTGTAGCAGTATCGTTCTAAGATCGTACAGTAAATTACAACACGAAGGAGCGTGTTTTGTTATTACGACCAGCACGTTTGTTTCTAATCCTCTTCCTCCACGACTATATCTCGTAACAATGTATTTATTCAACGATCCGTACAACTGACCGGTATTTATTTCCTTCTTTTCCTTTCCTTTCCTTTCCTTTCCTTTCCTTTTCTTTCTATCTTCTTTTTCCCTTTTCTTTCTTTCACTTTTTTCCCTATCTATTTCTTCTACAAGCGTACCGATAAATATTCTCGTTGAACGAGAAGAAAGAGAGAATCAACCCTTGTGTAACATTCTCACCATTTCCATGCAAATTAGAAAGGATCGACCGCAATTCCGTAACCTCTGACGACAATTGAAAAAAAAAAAGAAAAAGAAAAGAAAAAAAATCGACCATAGACTGATACGTCTTCGTTGGTATGTCTCGCGTACGAAAAAAAAAAAATGAAAAGAGAAAGAGAAATAAATAATAAGAAGAAAGAACAGAAAGGAAACAATGTAAACTGAGAGGAAAAAGAAAAATGATCGAAGAAAAAGAGAAAGAGAGAGAGAGAGAGAGAGAAAGAAAGAGAAATAATCTGTTTTGCATATCGACGAATTTATGATTCCGGTCGAACTCGTTCCGTCACTCTCCAGCCAGGAGGGTAGTTTTAACCCTCTGAACGATGGTTTATGATATCGATGAAAAGTAGTCTCTCTCTCTCGTTACAACGAACGGCAATCGGAGTATCTCGTATGTGTTCAATTCTAGCTCACCCTCTCTCTCTCTCTCTCTCTCTCTCTCTCTCTCTCTGTTTCTGTCTCTGTCTCTGTCTCTTGTATCGACGAATTTATTGTCGAGTTGCAGCTCGGTCCATTGTAACTGAGATTGTTTACGATATTGACTCTTCCTTTTATGTTAATCCCGTGTCCGAACGATGACGACGATGACGACGGTTCGAGGATGTCGAAGCTGTTATGCGACTACACGTAAGCTCGATCATCGTTGACAATGTAACACGTGCACGTGCGTGTATGCTTGTGCGTGTCGAGAACGGTCGACAAGGGTTACAGCGACAGGGTTGAGAGAAGCAGAACTACTACTATCGACGAATTTACGAGGAAACGGACGTTCTCCCGAAATTCACGAGGAAAGGACCCTCTTCCTTCACTTCCATCTCTCTCTCTCTCTCTTTCTCTCTCTCTCTTTCGTTGCTTCTCGTTCTATCTCACTACTATGCTAATTGCGTCAATTAGCATAGGAAGTATCGGCAAACGAGCGAGTCTTCTGTGACGAACGGTAACACGCCAATGGAGGGGTGAGAAACGATATTTGTCCTGACATCGACCGCAATTAGGCGCTCTGCGGAGTACCGACAAAAAGGATCCATTCTATCTCCCTCTATTTTTTTTCTACGGTCGAATACAATAGCTCAAATGTTATATGATCTTCGTATGGAGATATGTAAAAGAGAAAGAGAGAAATTGAAAGAGAAAGAGAAAGAGAGAGAAGGAATGAAAAACTTTCATGAAAAGAGATTAAAAAAATATAAATTATCGTATTCGTAATACATCGTACATTTATTTTTAGTATAGAGTATTTGTATTAAAGACACAACAATAGCAACAGATACGTATACGAAACTATGAAATGCAAAGTATCATTACCGACAGCTGCTCTATTCTCTAGTCTAGATGACGATATCCAACCGTTTCGAATATTCTGATATAGACAGGGAACAACGTCCTACGCCTTTGTGTACACGGTATTAGGACGAATCTAGTGGTATGAGATCTTCTGGCATCGTTAGGAACCACTCCTCGATTTACTTAATTGACAGAAGTAATTAGCATAGCAAGTGGTACGATAGCACGTCACTTTCAGTCCTCTTCTTACTCTCTTCGTCTCTCTCTCTCTTTCTCTCTCTCTCTCTCTCTCTCTCTCTTTCTCTCAGTCGCAAATTCTCGCGCGAAATCAGGCATTCGTATGTAAACTTTCGCTTCTCCGTTTCTCCGTGCAGTGTACCAAAGGGGATGATTTTCGATGGGTGAGTATGAGAGACCAGAATGATGTTGGTAGTGATGGCGGCGGGGGTTTGAGTTTAGCTCGTTTTCCTCTCAAAAGCTACGTTTCTCTTCGACGTTATGGGCATCGATGGTCACCGAGGGATGCTTCGAGTGCTTTATGGTGTATATATGAACACATACAACGATGAAACTCGCTACGAAACTACGGAGAATCACGGAGAGGAATATAGATGACCGAATAAGTTTAGTTATAGACAAAAAGAGAAAGAGATAGAGAGAGAGAGAAAGAAAGAAAGAAAGAAAGAGATAAATAGATAGATAGATAGATAGATAGATAGATAGATAGATAGATAGATAGATAGATAGATAGATAGATAAATAGATAGATACAGAGGTTGAGAGCTTGAAAGCTTGAAAGCTTGAGAGGGTGAAGAGAAGACGATGAGAAGAGGGGTCTTGGCGATTCGATACGGCCCGTTACTGGTCTGCGGGTGCGTTTAGTTAAGTCATTCGCGGGGATTATGAATCCGCTACGGATCGTGATCCTCGAATTCGTTTCTACGTTGTTAGATACGACCTAGACGAAAACAAAGGACTGGTAATGGATGCCGGACGACAACGGAGATCCTCTATATTCCCCCTTTTGCTATTAATGTTACAAGACCGTACTTCTTCTTCTTCTTCTTCTTTATTTTCATTTTGTTCTTCTTCTTCTTCCTCTTCTTCTTCCTCTTCTTCTTCTTCTTCTTCTTATTCGCCTTGCTGAGTCGCCTAGACGCATCAGCTTGGAAGATAATCGGGATAAGGAGATGGAGATGGCCGGAATCTCGTTAAAATTCACGGATGAGAAGGTTGCGAAGCATCAGAAATTAATGCGTTTAATGTAACACGATGAACGAAACACTTTCGTTTGTAACTATCACGAATAATTACTATTATCTTGGATATTTTATAATCTGATCTATTTCGAATTGAATATTTTTAATAATTGATAATCCACGTGGATTAAATTTCTTCCTATTGCTTTTTTTTTCTTCACGTGCGTCTCGCTTCTTTTCTCTTTCTCTTTTTCTTTTTTCTTTCTCTTTCTCTTTCTCCTTTTTCTTTTTCTTTTTTCTTTACGCAACTACGTGTACCACAGACTGTTGAATTATTAATAGGTTACAACTCGATGGTTTTAACAAAACGTAGCGTTTTTACTGCAAATTTTTAATTGACTTGACTTACCGCGAAGCACATTGTATTTTGTGTTACTACTTTGGATAACACTTTCGAAAATTGCAAATAAAAAATTCATCGCTTACGTGCTTACAAATACATATATACGTATTCGTATCATTTTACATAACTTTTCAGAAAGTAATAAAGCAAAGTAAATGGATATATAAAGGAATAAAAGAGAAATATAACGAATGAAGCAGACTATTTCTAGATCGTTACTTTCTGCATCGATCGTGTAAAAAAAAAAATTGTCAAAGAACACGCACACACATACACATATAAATATACACGCTCTAAACAATCACATTTCCTCGTAATGCTTTATCAGGTTAAGAAGTGGATTATCAAGAAGTTGCGATAAAAAATAAGACCGTTTTGCGATAAAGATTTCTTTTCTTTTTTTTTTTTTTTTTTTCAATCTTGACCTATCCTATTTATTGCACCGTACGAATGTCATCATCGTATCCTATATCATACAATAAAAATACAACGATATGCGTTTTTATTTACGAAAGAAAAACTCAATAAATATTTTCGTAGCAATATTTCTAATCTTTATTTGTTGTAACCCTTCATTAATTATAACTTTTCAATCACGAAAAACCGAAATTATCCTTCAATATACTTTGATATATTATCAATGTATTTACATCTTCATACGAAATTATTACTATCATAACACTAAAAAGACAAAGAAAGAAAGAGAGAGAGAGAGAGAGAGAGAGAGAAAGAGAGAGAAACGTTAGTCCGAGAAACAAGATATATAACATTTAAATCTAAAATATCTACTCGTAGACGGGCACGAGAAAAAGAAAAAGAAAAAGAAAAAGAAAAAAAGAAAAGAAAGAAAAGAACCAAATAAAAGAAAAATTGACCAGGCACAAAGCGTACAAATTGCATTACGTCAAAATTGTATTGTCGTCGAAGCTTGAAGGTTGATAGTAAACAAAAATGTAAAGGGCTCGCGATGGACGCGTGTAAAATCAACGGACGAGTTCCATTTTCCGTTTATATCTTGATGGACAACGCGTCGAGAGTAACGCAGCTCTCTTCAGTTACATGATGTACTGTCGAGAGCGAGAGAGAGAGAAAGAGATAGAGATAGAGAGAGTTAGATAGATAGATAGATAGATAGATAGATAGATAGATAGATAGAGAGAGAGAAAGAGAGAGAAAGAGAGAGAGAAAGAGAGAGAGAGAGAGAGAGAGAGAGAGAGAGAGAGAGAGACAGAGACAGAGATAAAGAGGGACATAGAGAGGAGTGGGGTTGTACGGGATGGACACTTAACGCCAAAGTACCGGCCGGAATAGCGCGTGGGTGCACGAGCATTTCATTGGGAAACGCGCGGGATGGCGGTATGCGGCTCTGCATGCGCGTTACATTGACTGATTGAGTGGCATTGAATTGAATCGAGGGTGGATGCAGGAAGGGAAACTGGCAAATGCCTGCCCGTTGCAGAATTGCACTGGCGAACGGCCATCGACGACGACGACGACGAAACTTTGACCGCACTTCTCTCTACACGTATTACTCTCTTTCTCTCTCTCTCTCTCTCTCTTTCTCTCACACACGTACATACATATACACACGTACACCTTTTTTCGGGTTATACACGAGCAACAGGGGCTAGAACGCAATTACACCTGAGTAATAACGGGAGCTACTAGCTATGAGTAAGAGAGAGTGAGAGTGAGGGAGAGAGAAAGAGAGAGAAAGAGAGAGAGAGAGAGAGAGAGAGAGAGAGAGAGAGAGAGAGAGAGAGAGAGAGAGAGAGAGAGTGAGGAAGCTGTTACAACGCTCTCGCCACGAGTCAACGAGTAACTCGCCTATTGCTAGCAACAGGGACGCACGTGTTTTACATGATCTGTAATGCTTCTGCAACGGCACTGCGTAATAAGTATGTAAACACCATAGAAGAGGGGAAACTCGTATTACGATCCATCCAGATAAAGAGAAAGAGAGTGGGAGAAAGAGAGAGAGAGTTTCTCTATTATTTTTAACTATCTACTTTCTTCGTCTCTCTTTTTTTCTCTTTTTCTTTCTATCTCTCTGATGAATGATGTTACATCCTACAAAATGATACAAAAAAAAAAACGTATCATTGTATTATCCTTGCGTATTCAAGCACATGAAATGTTAACAGAACTAAGAACGTATTTAAGTTTATCGTCGATTATGTCAATAAACGAATATATTACATTTCGTCTTAGACGTATCTTATAAAATATATAATAGATATATAACTTACATATGTACATACGTACGTATGTACGTATTTATGTATATACGTGTATACGATTTGAGAATATTCAAATGATACGCAAGTTTTTCATTTCGATCGATCGCATTCACAAGGAAAATCTCGAGACGATGAATGCGTCCCTGTGTAACAATAGGGTGAGGTTTAGGCAGATAGATAGAGATAGAGAGATGCATAGAGAAAGAGAGAGAGAGAGTGAGAAAATGTACGAGGGGTGTCCAGCAGCGTTCCAATCCATCTGTAAACTGTCCACTTTGATGGGACGACAATCACACCCCGTTGTAACGAAGCTCCACGCTGGCATTGTCTCGTTTGCGCGGAATTGTAGTACCTGTAGTCGCTCGAATTTATCGTGGCCGGGACCAAAACAACGAAAATAAAGATCACTTGGCGTTGATTGCGCCATTGCGAAGTAATCGAAGCGTTCGCGCGTTCGACACGTATCTCATCGCGATCTCCTACTATATATCTCTTCCTGTCTCTTTCTCTCTCTCCCTCTCTCTCTCTCTCTTTCTCTCTCTCTCTCTCTCTCTGTTATTCTTATTCTTTCTATATCTTTCTAGTCCATCTTCTTCCAATTAACTTATTTTTTTCATTTCGATGACAATCTCGTATCTGTCGTTATACTATATTATTCCGTTTCTACCATTTTCTCTCATTCTCTTTATTTCTTATCTTTGAATTATCACTTTCAAATTAATTTTGCGATATATGCATCTGTAAATATCCATGTCCACAAATGGATCGACATTGCATCGAAGATCCGTATTATTGAATATTAATTCATTTTATTCGAGGGAAAATGGATAAATACACATACACAGACGCGCGCGCGCACACATATATACACGTATAAATATAGAATAAATAATGTATAAGATACATATAGGACCTAAACGAAGTCTGCTCTTATAGCTTTTTTTGTTTTACTTTCTCTTAAAAGATCAATATATAATTTAGCATATTTTTGAAAAAGCGATTCATATATTATTTACTTTCTATTAAAATATTTGTCGAATAATATGTATTATTGTTTATAATATATTTAACTGTTCTCGGCATTGTAAATATGGTTACGTTTCAGGATACGTGGTATTTCGCATTGTTTTATTACTTTATTGTTAGCAAGCATCATCATAAATCGTCAGATTATGAAGAGGATGGCTTAGATATTAGATAAAATGTATTATGATAAAATGATAAGCTGCTATTAATCGTATAAAAGGTTGAATATACAGAAAAACGAATGATATTAAATCAAGTATAGAACTTGCAAAATCATTCGAAGCAAAGAATATCGATTTGTGAATATTTCCTGTGATTCAGCTGAGATACATTTTGAAACGTAAAGGATTAAACAAAAGGTAAGAGGAGAAATCGAAGTTGTTAATAAAACGGTTAATAAAGAACGATCTAATTAAGTACAATTGAATGCAAGCAATCGTAATAAAGACAAAGACACAATGAATATAAATTTTAGCAGCATTTCTAAGTATATACCATGGGACCTTATAAAAGCCCCATCGCACTTAAAAGGTTCGTACGCGAGAGAGTTTCAAAGACCATTGTACAAAACTCAAAATCGAAACGATCAGACGACGTCGAACGAAACGCATCAAGATCAACAACCAACAACTAGTAACGACGAATCACCAACACTATCGATAACAATAAATTTGAGTGATTTGGCAAAATTGTTGAATTATTTCGATGGTAATGCTGAAACTTTTCAAACGTGGGAACAACAATTGACACTTCTCAATACCACACATAAACTCAACGACGATACGATGAAAATTCTAATCGGCATGAGATTGAAAGGCCGCGCATTGGAATGGTTTCATTCAATACGCGAACAGAGAATGACGTGGAATGAGATTATCAACCGTTTACGAGATGAAATAGTAAATGGATCATCTCGAGAAACTAATTTGGAATAAAAACGAAACGTCCAATAAAAACATTCACATGACTTGATACGAGTAGAAAGATTAAATACGAGCTTCTTTGATATTACAATGAAATATCGTAATTCATAGGAAATATAGATATTTTATCGCAATACAGAAAATATTAAATATTAGATAAAATTTTTACGCGTTTATCGATAAAAGATCGTTTATATAAAAGATCGGACGTTGGCATAAAATCGAGTCTACAATTCGCAAAATATTTCGAAGTGGAGAATAAAATCGAATATTTTTATTACGGTTAAGTAAAGACATTTTACGACGTAAAGGATTAAACAAAAGATAAAAGGAGAAATCGAAGTGCTTAATAAAACGGTTAATAAACAACAACCTAATTGGATACAATGAATGGTAATAAAGGCATAAGTTAGATTATTAATATTTTAGAGTTTTGCAAAATTATATATGATGCCATTGAAGTTACTACAGACTTGATGAATACGTTTCATGAACTATTATATAAAACTCGGATTAGAAACGATTAGACAATGCTAAACGAAAAAAAAATAAAAGACAATAATGGCGAATCGTATCTCAAAATCGGCCGAAGATAACCTTGATAATCGATACATGGTATACTGGATCAGAATTTGCATGATTTGATACGAATACAAAAATTAAATACGAGGTACGAGTTCCTTCGATATTACGATAAAATATCGTTACAAGACAGAACGTATTCGGTGAGTTTGTAAAAAAATAAAATAAAATAAAATAAATAGATGTGTTATAGAACGACACATTATACATAATATCGCAATATAATAAAGAAAATTGGTCATAACCGTACGCTGTATCCGATTTCAATCGTTTTCTTCATGCATATTGAAAATATTAATATTAAACGTTATCTACAAAAATGATTTACTAGAAATATTACCATTGGAATAAATGTTATAATCAATAAAAGTTCAAATCAATTGGTTCAAAATTAATAGTTCGAAAGCAATCATACATATAAAAAGAAAAGAAAAGAAAAGAAAAGAAAAGAAAAAAGAAAAAGAAAAAAACAAAAAAAAATAAATATAAAAAGAAATTTATTAATTAATAAAAATATATCGAGCGATAGAAAAAATATATATAAGCGAAAAATATACAAAGCTTTGTTACAAATTGTCAATTGAAAAATTGTATAAATAATTAATATATCTACGATTATCAATAAATATTTTTAACTGTTCATCAGTATACTCATTTTTCCTATATCATTTCGATTTAACCATAAGATCGACAACAAAATCTCACATAAATATAAATAAACAACAGAGAAAAAAATATATATACATATATATATATATATATATGTATGATAGATTTTTATATGTATGATATATATATATATATATATATATATATATATATTATTGATTGAATGAAATGATTTTATATACATATAGACGGCAGCAAGTTGATTTAGGGAGAAGAAATAAATGATAAATCGTTTACCGATGTCCCATCGAGTTCCGATAATCATATAGAATTTCTAATGAACGGAAAAACAGTATTTACGAGGTCTCTTGAGTGAGAGGGATTCGGAGGTGGCAGAAGGTGGGAGGGAGGAGTTGAGAGGAGGACATTCGAATGGAGGCGAACCGTTTTAACGAAGTTCGGAGATATAACTATAATTTTGTCCATTTCGGATCGCGCAGGGAGCATCGATTTGATTCGAACACACAAAGAGAGAGAGAGAGAGACAGAGAGAGATAGAGAGAGAGAGAATATATCTCTGTTACGTACGTTATGTGTTTATATGTATGCGTGTCCGAGAGAAAGCCACGATAATGCGACCGCGCGAGTATTTCGATGAAACACACGTCGAAATCGGTAAATCGAGATGATCGATACAAGTGATTGCACGGGGATAGGATTACAGAGACGCGATTTGTTCCCCAAATTATACTGGCAATCACTGACTGTCCAGTTTAATCGAGTCGTTATACCTTCCCATTGTTGCTTATTTCATTTAATAATTAAACAATGACACAACGATTTTGGAAACTTTTGTCTATGTGTTCTTTTCTTTTTTCTTTTTTTGATTTTTCTTTTTCGTTTTGTTTTGTCTTTCTTTTTTTTTTCTATTTCTTCACGCCAAGTTTAATCCTGAATATATTTTATTTTAGAATTATTTTAGAAATTTATTTTCTTGGCAATGTATATCCAATTTTAATTTGTTCGGGCCGCTCTTTAAGATCTTCAGATTTCTTTTTCTTTTTACTTTGTTATTTTTTTTTTTTTTTTTTATATTATTAAAATCTGTACTAATAATCACTCAGTGGTAAGATATTTTTGATAATGAATTATTCATCTTACAAATTAAGATATTCAGGATCAAGCTCATATCATCTTGCTTTTTAATAATAACTATAAGTCAATTTTAATACGACAATTGTTTGGTTAGATTACTAATGATATAAATAAAACATGATTTCATCTCGCTTACTATCGATCACTACAATCGTAGCTAATTTTTTTCCTGATTCTATACTGATAATATAGAAAAAAGCATTCTTTTTCTATTTTTCTTTTTTTTTCTAAAGATATCCTTGATAACGATAAATATCTTCGGAAAGTTCGTCCATTATTCGTCGAATCTCTACAAGAGGATTATCTATGATTTTTTCAGATCACCAAACAAATTCTACGAAAACAGAAAAACTTTTTCTACGTACGTAGTGCAACAAGTGTCGTGTTTCTCTTATTTCTTCATATCTAAGATAAATAAATATATATATATATAATATTATATATATATGTATATATATATTTTATATAGGTAGATAGATCTGGCTAGTCGTAGCTAGTTGAAATTTAGTGGGTACTAAAACTTTCGGCGTATATCTCGCAAAGTGGCGGTATCCATCTTGGAAATGGCCTGTAGTAGCGGCACTTGGCCGCCACATCGAAGGAAAATGCAAATTGTCGAATATTTATACGCGACTGTCCACAGGAATGATTTGCATGCCGTGCCGAATTTCTCCGGCCATCCTAACTATATTTCTTCTATATATATACATAGATCAAATATATATATATATACATATACATATACATATACATATACATATATATAACGTATATACCAAGAATTTCAAATGGAATCTAATCAAACCATAGAGAAATTTCTTCAATCGAATCTCCTGCATATTTCAATGACCAATTGAGTTCTACACGATGCTATTTACTAAGTAAATTCTCTTTTTCTTTTTCTTTTCTTTTCGTTTCTTTTTTTCTCCTTTTCCACATAGATACTAAATAGTTTTATAACGATCTATTAATAAAGTATCTGCACACGATATCCGTATAAGATATTTCTTTTCCTTATTGTGTTCGTATTTGATCGTAACGAAACATTTTCCCCACTTTCGAAAATAATTTCAAACGGGATAAATATCTTACGTAAAGGAAATAACCTATAAGAAATTGTATCGACTCACTAAAAAATAATGAAATATTCTCCAATCCCCGTATCACCGTTCTTATCTCTTAAAGTCATCGAAATATTTAAAGAAATACTTCGCTCATAATTTATGGTTATAATGTACGTACATATATACGTGCATTTCGATATCTCGAAAGTAGAACACTGTACTCTTGCTCGTAATAATAAACTATCCTTTAAACTAAAAGTAAAAAGGAGCAAAGAGAAAAAAAAGGAAAGAAAAAGAAAGAGAAAGAGAGAGAGATATATATAAATATGTATATAAAGGAACGTAAGTGCATTTAGATACAACCGACTCACTCGATTCACGAATTTCTTTTTTTTAACTCAATGATAGTAATGATTTCAACGAAGAGAAGAATGAAAGATGTCGGTGAGACGAGGATAAGGATAACGATATATAGTTAAACAACTATTCGACAGAGAGAAAGACAGAGAGAAAAGAGAGATGAGAGAACACTGTGCTTTTCCCATTTTCCATGACACTATATCCGGCCGCAATATCAGTCCGATTCGCAACACACGCGTTGTTGTTTTCCTCCTTCTCTTTCTCCACCTCTTCCTCGTCGTTCCTTCCTTCATTCCTCCCTATGCATTATGCAACAACTGATATACGCGCGATATCGCGCATTATGCGAGCGACAGATGTAACGGCCCGTTGTTGCGCTACGACACGGTTGCCTTCTCGAGAGCTTACATTTTTCAATGGGAAGCGAGCTCGTAGATAACGTGACTCGTGTCGAGCATTCGAAGGATTTTCTATTTCTTTCTTTCTTTCTATCTTTCTTTCTGTCTTTTTCTCTCTCTTTCTCTGTCCGTCTGTCTATCTTTTTCCTTTCTCCGTTTTTACTCTTCGAAAAATGCGAACGTTACCATTTGACTTTCAACCAAGAATAAGTCGACTCGTTAGTCGAGTAACGATTCCGAAAGCTTAAGTGAAATTCACGGGACATTTGTGTCTAGGTTGGTTCACGTGTGACATCGACCTGATACAGACAGGTCTGCATATGTAATCGTGTCGTATGTCGCGTCTCGTATACTCTCATGTTTATATATATATATATATATATATATATATATATATATAGTGTATGTATTACTACTACCATTACTATGACTACTACTACTATTCTCTCTCTATCCAGATATATATGTATATATATTTATATGGTTATGTATATATGTACATATATGTACATATATCTAAATACATACATATATATATATATATACATATACATATATACTTGTATGCTCGAAACGTGTAGGTATATAGATATTAGGAAATAGACTATTAGCGTGTGTACTACTAACTACGTGGAGGAGAGGATGCTATATGTGCATAACGATTATATGCCTATTAGAGGAGTACAGAGGCGTATACATATATACAATACGGAGGGACGTATAGAGAGAGACAGAGAGAGAGAGAGAGAGACAGAAGGAGAGAGGGAGAGAGAGGAAGAGAGGAAGGGAAGGAGCTAGAGAGAGAGAGAGAGAGGGTTAGGGTCGTTGGGGACGGTACCATTACCGGTATTGATGAGCAGCTGACCAGAGGAATTGGTTCAGCACGTGTGATCGATCTGGCTAATCTCCCTTTGCGCACCGACCAGATGCTAATCTACGATCGATATTAGATAGGATGCGATATTACGAAAATCTCGGAATCTTCGACGAAATTGTTAACACTGAGATTCTAGAGAATCTCTATCTCTAGTTCTCTCTTTCTCTCTCTCCCTATATCCATTTATATATATATATATATATATATATATATATATATATACATCGAAGACGACGATATTAAAGGTTTATAAGATCATCGATCGTGATAAGTATAATAAGAAATCTTCTTGCTAGATCATCATAATCATCATCTTCTTATTTGTCATCAATTTATTCTTCGCTTTACGAAACGTCGTTAACTCGAAAGCACAAAGCGATGTAACACAACTGATGGTAATTCGTTCTATAACGGTGTGCATACTTAACGCATAATATCGTATGCAACGTTAATCGTAACTCGTGTCCCGCTGCAAGCTGATAAATTAGAAAGATAGTACATGGTAGATATATACCCTGACCTATCCACCGTGTCGAGTGTTGAGAGAACCGTCTTTGGAGGAACGTGTCTTGGCGGAAACGTGACAACAGGCTTAGTCGTTACGAAAAATTAGAGAGCGCGAGAGAGCGTGAAGAAGTATTTCTTTCTCTCTCCCCCTTCCTTTCTTTCTCTTCTTTTCTCTTTCTTTTTTTTTTTTTTTTTTTGCTTTATATGCGTAGACCAACAAGGTGGATTATCAAGACGATGCGTATGCTCGTTATAATAAACGTAACAGAAGGTCATTTAATAGTTGAAGCTTAGTCTTCTGAAGGACGAGGATGTTTCTTTTTTTTGTTTACTTTTTTTTTTTCTTTTCATTATATATTTTCATGGTGGTCGCTACCACCAGTTGTTTCCTGTCTCTCTCTCTCTCTCTCTCTTTCTCTCTTTCTCTCTTTCTCTCTCTCTCTCTCTCTCTCTCTCTCTCTCTCTCTCTCATACACACATCTGGTCACGTATAAGTACGAGCTAATTTACAAGAAATTATGCGACGCGTGCGCGAATTAAACCCTCCTCCTCTTCCTCCTTCATCTCCTCCTTCTCCTTCTTGTCCTTCTCCTCTTTTTTCCTTTTTTTTTTTCTAACACAACTTTCCTCGCAGTACGGAACGTAGGACGGAAGGTACTTTGCTAAATTAAAGCGTAAACCTTACACGCGATTCGTGCGCACGTGCACGACACGCATGCGTTCAGATAAAACGAGTGTATAGAGGACGCCACATAGTGACGACGACTGCATGCTTACGTTACCTTTACGAAGAGTTTCAAAATCACTATGTCAGTATCTCCTTTCTGTCGTATTAAGTGTCATATTCGCGTCATAGCTTCTAAACCGTGTCCCGTCCTTTTCCTCTTTCTTACAATACGATTATAACGATAAAGATTAAGATGAGATAGAGAAGGGGGGAGAGAAACGAAGTAGGATAAGATAAGATAAGAACGGCTTACGTTTGTGTCACGTTTGTTTTCCACGTGAGAGAATCTAATTAAGTGCGAGAAATTCTTTCTTCCCTTTGTTTTTGATTTTTTGCTTTTTCGATTTTATTTTTCTTTATCGTTCATGGGCTTGATTCTAACGATATGTATTATCTATCTTCTACTACGAATTTCTCTAATATATCTATGTATCTATACTACGTACTTCTATTTATGTACATATGATTTATGTATGTATGTATGTATGTATGTATGTAGATATGTATTAAAGAAAAAAATAAAATGATCAAAGATTTATAAATGAATATCGTTCGATATTCCGTGTCATGGATCGACGATGCTTTTATCATCGAACTAATGCGATGTGTGATTGAATGCAGAGGTACGACAGAAAGAGAGAGAGAAAGGAGGTGGGAAGGGAGAAAAATAGGGGAGAGAGAGAGAGAGAGAGAGAGAGAGAGAGAGAGAGACAGAGGTTCTGTCAGAACAAAGCGATGAAAAGCGAGATTTGCTTTATTACAGGCAGGTGCCGTTATTCATGAGCCCGCCGTCGAAATTAATAACAATGGCGTCGAGCACATCACGCGCGTTAACCCTACAAATAAATAATCTCGGTTGGATACTGCGTCTCCTGTTTTCTCTCTCTCTCTCTCTCTCTCTCTCTCTCTCTCTCTCTCTCTCTCTATCTCCATATGTATATATATATATATATATATATATTTATATATATATATGCGCGTGCACACACATACACACATATCTTTTTCTCTCCCTCAATGATTAACATAATTTTCCTCTCGAGTACTTCGTCTCTCATATATTATATCCAGATGTTAAATGTCTTTCTACCTTTCTTTCTCTCTCATTATATCTCCTATATTTTCGATACATTTATATCAAATCATATATATGTCTACTTTGTCAAGTCGTTCAACGCGCTAATTTTTTCTCTCTTTCTCCCCTGCGTTTTTAATATAATGCAACGTTTTCGAAGCGAGATAACATAATCGCATATTTCTACCACAAAAACGGATAAGAGCGATCAACCTTACTGTTCCTGGATCGAGATAATCAGATTCTGCATTAGCATCATCACGGAATCACGAACGCTTCTCTTGGAAAATCTGCAGACCGATTAAAATATTTTCGATGAGCATATCTCTCTCTCTCTCTCTCTCTCTCTCTCTCTCTCTCTCTTTCTCTCTTTTACTCTTGGGTTTCGTGTAACGAGCGATACGAATCGGGGCTGATTGTAAATTGAGCGCGAAACCACCGTTGATTGGTTTAAAATCAGATCACCGCGACTCCATCCGTCGGTCAGTCGGTTGCATCGCATCGTTTCTATGCATCGCGAAGTAGGAGGCGGAGGAAGAGCAGAGTGAGTAAATGAGAGAGAGAGAGGGAGAGAGAGAGAGGGAGAGAATGAGGGGAAGAATTGCATGCATGCACCAACACGGCTGTGATCGTGTGGCTCCCTAAAATGAATTAAACGGGTGTGGATCTGTTGCCTAGCAACGTTTCTCTCTCTCTCTCTCTCTCTCTCTCTCTCTCTCAAACGTAATGCACTCAACTCGCACCATCGTTTTTGTTTCTGTTACGAAATGTCCATCTCTCTCTCTCTCTCTATCTATCTCTCTCTTTCTTTCTCTCTTTTCGTGAACATCGCCGAACTCAGTTCTGGTATCGAGAAATTTGAAAATTTGTCGAGCGAAACATCGATTGATGCGCGCCTGGACGAATTATCGCGTTAAAAAATTTCACTTTGCCCGCGGTGCGTTACAATCGCATGGACGAATTTGGAGAACGCCGGTAGTGTTGCATTTTCTGGCATGTATCTACATACATATGTACGTATGTATGATGTATGTATAGTACCGTGTCGCTACTATAGTGAATCGTGCAACACGAGCTTGTAATTCGAGTGATTTACTGGTAGAAAAACAGAAGGGAAAAAGAAGTGGGGGAGGTAGGTGTCACGCTTTGTGCGCTGCGTCACGCGTCACCGTTTTGTTTATCAATCGTACGTTCGTTAAACGGCCGATCGAATTTTCGTAAAAACGGGAGAAATAGAGAGAACCGAGAGAAAACGACGAGAGACTATCGTTTGTCGTCCCTTTCGTTTCGTTCTACGGTCAAAATCGTTCGATCTGTTCTCCCGACCTGTGACAATCGGATAACAAAAAATAAACAAAACGTGAAAAGAGAAGAAAAAAAGACAAAAAGAAAGAAAGAAAGAGAAAGAAAAAATATCATTGGAAAAAACATCCACGATCGAACGAGTGGCCGTGCTCGAATGCAACAAAAAAAAAAAAAAAATAATAAAAAATAAATAAAAAAAGAAAGAAAGAAACAAAACCAAAGTCCGATTTTTTCTTCTTTTATTTTTTACTTTTTACGTAGAGCCATTTTACACGCATCGTTTTTGTCGAGCCCTCAAAGAAAAATCGCTGTCAAGAATGTAAAATTCGTCCTACGAGATGAAAAGATTTTCAAACTTTTGTCCTGGCCTAGGGCCTGCGATCGACGTGCAGATAATTACGCGTTGTAACGCGTACGTCACTACGAGCATTGTACTTTTGTTTCATCGCGTTGCAGTTCCTCTTTATTTCTTTTTTTTTTTCTCCTTTCCGCTTTATCTTTTTTTTTTTTTTATTTTCGTTCACTATTTCAGCAAAATAATTTACATCGTGCTTTTCACGATCAACGTGTAATAGAAAATTTTTATTGTTTTTCTATTGATCGACCCTCCTTTTGCGATCTATGAGAATAAACGAGTGGAAATGTGTGCGTGAGAGAGAGAAAGAGAGAGAGGAAAAAGAAAGAGAAATATAGAAAATTTCCTTCATAATCTTTTAGAAAAAAGGATATTCTATATAAAGAAGAGAATTCGTAAAGGGACAAGGATTTAAAATGAATATCCTTTCACTTCCGACTACACTCGTCGTCGAGTTCCCATAACACGCGTCGTCACGGCCACCACCCCCCAGTTTCACGGTTGTAACTACGATTTACTCTCTCTCTCTCTTTCTCTCTCTCTCTCTTTCTCCCCCTCTTTCTGTCTCCATCTCTTTCTCTAACTCTACCTCTTTCTCTTTCTTTCTCTGACCATAGCAAAAGCCCGGTCGGCCTTTAAAGTTTCAACCCTAAAAGTGTTTTACGCTTGGTGTCACCCATTGATCGAATTTAAAACTGATGCGCATAGTAACGGGGTGGCATCGTTCGGCGGGTGACATCGCTTTGACACCCGGATGTACTGATTTTACAAGCAGACACGCGGCGGAAACGGATTCTCGGAATGAAATTTAGGGTTGAAAACGCAAAAGGAGAGACGGCAAAAGCCGTTGTTGGTAAAGGGACTGATAGAAGGAAAGAGATAGTCGAAGTAACGAAAGGGTTTCCTCTTGTCCCTTTTCTACATGGACGTAACGAATTAGGTTTATTTTCTTTTGATCAATCAATACGATATAGTATCATCGTCATAATAATTAACGAATTAACTTCGTTTCTCGCTATTAGATTAATTATCAATATCAATCAACGAGAGAGATCATCGATGTTCGTTCGTCGACTCTAATATATCTAATTCCGGATTCGGATCGATAAAGGAATTATATTTTCTACACCATCGGATCTTCACAATCTAATAATGATCAGGTTTCGAAAGTCGATATTTACCAGGAAATACAGGACTTTAAAGGGGTTACAAATTCGGTGACACTGCACGAGTAAAAGTAGGTTTCCAGGTAAACTGCCGATAGGATTCCGCGATATACTGAACGTTCCTCGACTTCGTGCGATTTCGTCGAATCTCAGTCTGTTTTTTCGAACGCGAAGAAGACCTACGCGTAGACCTATCGTATCGTTTTACCGAATATACTATACATACGTACACATACTTAGACAGATTGCTCGTTCACAGATGACCGAGCGAATCTCTCGCGACTGATCGAAGTTACAAGTGAAATTAATTATTCTTCCTCCTGTATTGATATCTTTCTCCTGAATAAATCTTTCTCCTATATTCCCGATCACTTCGAGTTATAAAGATCGATATTATTTCTCTGTTTCTTTCTTTTTCTTCTTTTTTGATCGAGTAATTTAGTCTTTTCTTTTTTTTTTTTTTTAAATCGAATAACTTAATTTATTTATTTGTTTCTTGTGATGCGTATTTATATAGATAACGATCATTTGCAAAAATTTCTATTATGTATTTTTCACACGGAGATTTTTTATCATTTATCAAAACATACTTTAGACATAGCTGACTCAAAACCCGTGTAAATTTTCTTTTATTAAACTTTCTTGTAACTTCAATCACTCGTCGGATATTTATTCGGACATCTATGAATGGATACCCTATACACGCACAGATATGTATATATTTATCTATGTATATACATGGATCCCTTGCTAGGCTTAAAAAAATGTCGAACATTTTAAATTCGAAGCGAAACGAATGTATATTATTCATGCATGAAGCGAGAAAAGGGATTAGAGCGAATGAAAGTGCATCGATGTCATAGATAAACGATCGATTGCGGAGGATATTCCGCACCATGGGAGGTCTCTCTCTCTCTCTCTCTCTCTCTCTCTCTATCTATCTTTCTTACTTCTAACATTACTCGTAAAGTAGAGAAAAATGCAAACGAAAAGTCATGGTCTTTGCATACGGCACGTCGAATCGAATAATCGAATCAGCCTAGAGATATCTTAACAACGTTTCTTATCTTGTACCTTTTCGATCATTTCCATCTTGTTACGTGAACGACCTATAGTTTAGAATAATGATCGCACGTACACATACACACACGTGATAGTTCTCTTAGACGAAATTATTTCTCACGTGTGAGAACTTCCTCCAAAAAAACGAAACGAAAGAAAACGAAACGTAGACTCTTATCTATAACACGATCTTCGTTCGAGAACTCGAACGAAGAAGATAGTACCTACTTTCCTACCTTTACCTACCTACCTATCTACCTACAAAAATCTGTTCCCTCGAAACGTTGAAAATTATTTTTGTAAAAATGCAAACGCACGTTGCCCTTTATCCGATCTTTGTCGTTCCTTCAGTTGAGCAACCTAGCGGCTCAACCTTATCTCTCGTATTTAAAAAGAAAGAGAGAAAGGTTTCTTCGATAACGTAAAAAGTCTTGACGTAGACGGAAAGACGATGTATTTACAGAGGGCCTTTGACTTTTAAAGAATCGTACAAAGAAAGATATTCCACTCCTTCTAAGGTGGGTTACTACTACTGTGTCCTCTTTCTCTCTCTTTTTTTCTCTTTCTATCTCTCTTGGACTTGTTTCCTCTCGTGAGGGTAAACGACGATCTTCTCTCAGCCCGAAGACGTTATCTCAGGATTACTTCTTTCATTCGTCCTCGACTTAAGGATCCTAAGGATGAAATATGCATACTGCTCTTTGGAGGGCAACGATTCTTTGCGAGCAGAGCCTGTTTCCTCGTAATTACGTCCGTTAATTGTACAAAACCTCTTTCGCTTCTTTCTCTCTCCTCTTTCTCTTTTACTCTTATTCTCTCACTCTTTCTCTCTCTCTCTCTCTCTCTCTCTCTCTCTCTCTCTCTCTCTCTCTCTCTCTCTCTCTCTCTGTTACTTTATGTACGCACGTACTGATCTTACGCACCGAGAAGATGGTATTAAAAGAATCTTTACGAGGTCGTGTTTCGTCCGTCGGCTTGTAATGGGATATATGGCCGTAGGTCCTTCTTAGGCCCGGAAGGATTAACATCGCTAATTGTTAGTCTTGAAGGGTAGAGAGAAAGAGTATTGCTGCGGAGAGAAGCACCGTCCTGGAAAATTAAGGATTAGCGGCCGACACTCCACTCATCTCTCTTCACCCCTCTCGTTACTCTTATGTTAGCTTCTCTAAAGACGATATTACTTTATTTTTCAACGTAAAACCCTTGATATCGTGTAAATAAACTGTTCATAAATAAACTGTTCTTTTCTTTCGAATTGAGTTATTAAAAAAAAAAAGAAGAAGGAAAGAAGATGATCTATGTCCTACGATAATCGATATTAATTAACGATTATTATCGTTAATTTCAATCATATTATTTCATCGATCCTTATCGATCAATTTATTCGTAATCATATAAGAATATACATTCGCAATGACAATCCTTTAAAATGTTGCTCCATATCGTTCTCCCGTTACTGTTTGCTATTCGCTCGACGAAGGGAAGATTCTCGGATTTATACGATAAGAATACTCCTCATCTTCTTATTTATCCGCTTCTAAAGTATCACGTTACCCGTGTCGGATTACGGTTTATCAAGTTTTTAAGGATGGATGGATAGAAGGAAGGAATAGGCATTAGGGAGCTAATATCGCGTTTCAAATTTTCATCGTTTAGGGTTGATCGTGCGTAAAAAGAAAATTATTTAAAAAGGATCATTACTCTCCTTGAAATACAAACGGACATATTTAATAATCAATATTTAACCCTTTTAGTACCTTAAAACCAATATATCGGCCGATATTTGCGTCTTTTACGAATAAATATCTTGATACGATATTATCCTTTCGAATTTTCATTTTTAATATAATGCAAACACGTTTAATCACATTCTTCTTCTTCTTTTTTTAATATATATATATATATAAAATGAATTTATAAAGCGAAATATACGTTTACTTCGAATATCTATATCTATTTTATCTCGATTTTCTCTCAGATATTATTGTCCGTTATTTGCCACGTTTACACGGAGAAAAAAAACAACATTTTTACCTTTCTCCATACATTATGGTTCGTTCACCCACACCTAACTTTCTTTCCCTTCTCCAAAAAATAAAAAAACAAAATTAAATAAAATAAATGAATAAACAAATAAAATCAAACGTCTCTACGTTTAATCGTTTTCGTCGTCACATCGTCGTCAATGCATTGTTATTGTTGCTTCGTCACGACGCTGATTTTAACGACGCTCGTAGTGTTCGACAAAAAAAAAAAAAAAAAAAAGACAAAATGAAAAGAGAAAAAGAAAAAAGAAGAAAAAAGAAAAGAACGAACGTGTTCTACCTACATAATCGTGCGTCGCGTGTCGAGAATTTCTTGATAGGAATGAGAAAAGATAAAAAGAGCGAAAGAGAAACAGAGAGACAGAGATAGGGATAAACAGAGAGATAGAGAAAAAGAGACAGAGAAAAGAGACAGAGAAAAGAGAGAGAGAAAAGAGAGAGAGAAAGAGAGAGAAAAAGAGAAATAAAGAGAGAACGAAAAAGTGCAGACTTCGTAACAAGTGAATGATAAAAGGCCACGTAGCAGAAGCCGATAGATCTTCATTAGAGCGAGGCGCTGCATAAGTCACGCAACGGGGGGTGATGACTTTTAGCCACCCTCGTAATTCTTCGGCACGTACTACACCCCCGTTTTGTATACATAATAATAATGATAATAATAATGTAACGATGCAATTGCGACCGATGACTCTCGCTTTTTGCAGATCGCCTCTTTTGTAAATCGGCTATCACCGAGTATCAAGTAATCGACTATCATTTGCATTCCCTAATCTTATACGTCGTATTCATCGTGAAGTGTGTGTGTGTGTGTGTGTGCATGTGTGTATAGATGCATATATGTTGTCGAAAATGTATTAATTATATATCGACTAATAAAAAGATCTCATCTGTGATACTGATATATTGTCGTATATAAATTGTATTTTTTTCTTTTTTTTTCTTTTTCTTTTACGTTTTACGTAAGAATTTAGCGTATGTCTGTGTTGTTATAATAAATAATACTTTAAAGGAATTTTCTTTTATTTTTATAAATTGATGTCTTTTATATTGATGTGTGTGTGTGTGTGTGTGTGTATATATTATACTGTGTAATGTTGAGTACATGAAATCTATAAGAGAAAGTACTTTCAACATGGGGATGTAGCTCAGTGGTAGAGCGTTCGCTTTGCATGTGAAAGGCCCCGGGTTCGATCCCCGGCATCTCCAATTTTTTTTTCATCTTTTTTTTTGTTTTTTATTTAATTATTAAAACATTGGTAATAAATAGTCTAATTTAATGGTAACTTTCTTTTTCTTTATAAACGCAATATTATACGATATATATTATAATATATCTTATCTTAGAATTATAATATAATTAGTAAAAAATCAGAAAACAAAAGAGTATTTTATCGAAAAAAAATTAATTGGCTAACAGTGAAACGTAAGATTTTACAGAAAATATTCAAGTATACGGGTTTTGATATTTATTAATTATTAAAAAAAAATATATATATAATTATAAAACCTTGATTCTCTATTATTATCAAATTAATAAAGAAAGTTATTTTAAATGATATTAACAGGCATTAACTTATTTTTATTATTTAAAAATTCTTTCGCGTAAACTTATCTTCGATTATTTCTACTTGTACTATAAATAGTTAAATTTATCGGAATTCATTTAATATACACAAGAAAATGAGTAATATAAAGATCTCTTCGTTCTCCTCGACATTTGTGCAAATACGATAAACCTATCGATGGCAAACACAATGCATTGAATCAACTCTTCCCTGGACTTAGAATGAACGAACAGTTCTTCAGAAAATATTCAAGCCTCCTCCTCCAAATATGGATAAATAATAAAAACTACAGAAAAATTCATGCTGTAGATAATAAGTAAGAAGAAAAACAAAATCATAATCAAATATCTGGATTTCTTCCGAATGAAATAATATAGTGGACCATTAAATAAACGTTTACGCTTCAACGTGCGATAAAAAAGAAAAAAGAAAATGAAACATCGAAATATTTTGTAAAGATTGTAAAATACAATGCAATATTTATCCTAAGTATTTCTTTAAATGATCATAAGTGATAAAAAAAAAAAAAGTCAATTCGTCATAAAATAACGCTTGAAGTTTTTCAACTTTCGAAATTATTAAAAGAATTTTTCTGAATGAAAATTTACAATGTTCTTTGCTCTCCGATTGATATTATACTATCCATTAGATAATCATATAGATATCATATACATCCGTACATTCTAATGTCAAACACCATAGAAAAACAACAATACCCGGGATATGATCCATATGTCCGATTATATCTCGCATTTTTCTACCCTTATTATCAAATATCATTTTTCTCTAAGAAGTAAACAATTCTATCGTTCATTATTTAAGAAGCCACACTAACGACGTCCACTCAACTCGTCGGATATTTTACGTTTCGTGAAGCCTAAGAATGACCAAGTTCGTGGAGCATTTAATTATTATGGTTTCCACGTTTAATTTTCCCCATAATGCACGGCCTCGATGTCCGTCAAATCTAAATTTTCTATTTACCTTTTTATTTTTATGTTTCCTTCTTCTTTCCTTTTATTTAATTTCTCTCTTTTTTTGTTGTAATTGTTCGAGCACAAAACACGAATATTTTTAGGTTTCCGTAATGAAGTAAAAACGATTGGGTGTAGAAAGGAGGAGAGAGAGAAAAAGTCGACTAGCAAATTGATAGAAAAAATTCGACGAAAAATAGAAAAATTAAGCGAACGTAAAACTTGAAAATTCGAAAGTATAAAGGTATTCGTTTAACGTTGCGTGGTTATCGTCGAATGAATTTAAATCGAACGAACGGACGAATCGAGTGGTCGGTACTCTTGTACGAGAAGAAGGGATGAACGAACGGAAAGAAAAAAAAAAAGTAAAAAAAAAAAAAAAAGGTAAAAAAGAAAGAATAAAGAGGAGGAAATCGCACGAGCGGAATATAACGGGGCTGATGTAAATGTGAAACGAAAAGAAAAAAAAGAAAAGAGAGAAAAAGAACAAGAACGAAAAAAGGAAAAAAGAAAAACGAGGGAAATTAAAAAAAGAGAGAGAGAGAGAGAGAGAGAGAAGAAGAAGAAGGAGAAGAAGAAGAAGAAGAAGATAAAAAAAAATGGTAGAAGAGACGACGGGTGGTGTTCGATCGAGCGTAGATAATTCGCTTCGTAGGGGTAACTCTCTTTCTGAGGCCGGACGATATTAACGAGAGGAGGAAGAAGAGGATGATGACGACTTCGAATAAAGAGAAAAGACAGAGACAGAGAGGTAGAGAGTTGAAGAGAGAAAGAGAGAGAAAAAGAGGGAGATAGATATAAAGATATATATATATATATATAGAGAGAGAGAGAGGGAAAAAAAATTGCACGCGGTTGCAGAAACGTGTTGACTGCAGCGGAATAACGTAATTTGGCTAACACGTATGCACTCGTGCGAATGTTCTTACGTATGTATGTATGTATATATGTATATACGTATGTATATATGTATGTACGTATGTACCTACATACGTGCGTACACATAATCGCAAACTCGTAATCCACTTAGCGCGGAACCGCATCGAACTGCAACGTATTCCCGGCGTTTAAACGTCCTACCGATGCGAGCTATGCAGTTCCATGCATAAATGCGTTTATAACCGTCGATCCAACGAGGGAGAAAATCGCGAATCGCGTCATGAAAGTCCGCAGTTGATCTCTAATTCTCCATCTCTTTCTCTTTCTCTTTCTCTCTTCATGCATTTCTCTCTTTCTCTACCTTCCTCTCTCCATCTTGCTTTCTCTCTTTCTCTCTTTTACTCGAGCTTTGAAAAGCGACGATCACGACGACGACTACACAACTACAACATCGACAAAGACAAAGACAACGACAACGACGATGAGACTTGCGAATGGCGGAGCCTCATCGAGCGAGGGTCGCGAAAAGGGGTTGCACAGCGTTCCTTCGGCATTACGTCATACACGTCGATTCTCAAGGGATTCCCACGGCGTCAGGCAGTCGTCGATTGGAAGCCTCTTGGCGGCTCGTTTATAGTCAGGTAAAACGCACCACGTGTGTAATCCCTTAGAGCTTCGGTGTAGGATATGAAAAAAAAGAAAAAAGAAAAGGAAAAAAAAAGGGAGAAAGAAAAAATCGTTTGATCCATTGTTTCGATGGCATCATTTCGATTTCGAACATAACAGAAAGAGAGAGATAGAGAAAAGTAGTTAGAAAACAGAGACGATTATTACGAATCATACAAAGATGAGAGAGAGAGAGAGAGGATGAGGAAATTTAGAAAGATCGATCAAAGTCAGACACATAGAGCTCTCTTCCTCTTCCTTTTAAATTCCTACTAATTCCGTAAGAGAGAAGGGAATAGGCAGGAGGGCTGAAGGCGATGACGACAACGACGACGACGACGACGACGACGACGACGAATCCACGTGGTCGTTCTCGAATGAAGGAATTAAAAAAAGAAAAAAAAATACAGAGAAAAAAAAGAAAATAATGGGAAACGGTATCTCGCTCGCGGGTATAATCGCCACGTCCTCCGGTCGAGCGCTTCTAAAAATGGGTTTAGGCCGTAGGGTTTACGGGTAGAGCTTGTGCTTGATTAATCATCGGCGATCTCGCGAGAACACGTCGAATGGGCTCGACCATTAGCGAGCAAACGACGAAAACTTCGTCATTGACGAGTAGCCCTCCTTTCTCGCTTCTGTTCGAACGAGACAAGGGAAAGAGAGAAACAGAGAGGAACGGTGTAAGCGTGTATGCGAGAGAGATAAAGACAGAAGCGGTCGGATAAACGCGATTTTTCTCCTCCGCATATAGGGATATACCAAGAGGAAAGAGAAAAGCGTGGTATGTAACACGGACGGAGGTAATCTAATTGAAATTCTCCCACCCTTCGTCTCCTCCCTTCACTGCCTCACCCCTTTCCCCTACCACGATGGCTCCCTCCCGCAAAATTGTGGAAAAATCGAGTCATACGATCTCGTCGTTGGGGCCAACGCGAAAATGGAATTACAGGAGAAAACGAGGTTTTGGCCGATGATGCAGGTGAACGCAACTTCCTGTAGATAGAGATAGAGATAGAGATAGAGATAGAATGAAATGGGAGAGAGAGAGAGAGAGAGAGAGAGAGAGAGAGAGAGAGAGAGAGAGAGAGTGTGTGTTACCGATCCTCGCGATCTCTACAAACTCTATACGGAAAGGATTTTTCTCTCTTTTTTATTTCTTTTTTATTTTCCAACGGGACAATTCTTTTTTCTTTTAAATTTCCGACGAAATTGCCCTTGCAAAATTAACCCTCCCTCTCCCCTATTCCTTCTCCCTCATCCCAAATTACCGGGTCGTGCGTCGCCAGAGTTACCACGATGCCTATAAACTCTGCCAATCAAACCTTTTTCCTATCTACCTCGATACAGAATTTAGCGCAACTCGAACGAAAAATATTCTCTACCTCTAAGAGAGAAAAAGAGAGAGAGAGAGAGAGAGAGAGAGAGAGAGAGAGAGAGAGAGAGAGAGAAAGAGAGAATGAAAAACGTGTTTTTGACAGTCACGCAAGCTGATAGAAATTCGAGCCGACGAATCGATCGGCGATCCCTCCATAATAATGAACTAGTTGTTCTTTTCAAAAATTCTAGCCCCGTTTTCAATGGACAGACTAAAAATCTACATCGAAATATTGACAAATATTTTCCGATGGAAAAAACGAGTCCGATCGGCCCTCCTCCTGCTTTCATGCATTATTTCGTTTTTGTTCTTCCCCTTCACGAGCGAGCGTAGGCCATGTTTCTTTGTTTTTTTTTTCTTTTTATTATTATTATTTCCTTTTACTTCCGTCCCGTATGCATTTCTGTTTTCTTTTTTTATCCTTTTATTATCATTTTGTTTTCCTTTTCTTTTCTTTTCTTTTCTTTTGCGTAGGACCACGATGCATCGTTTTCACATGAAACACGTACCTGAATTCTGATATAGCTCTAATATGCCCTTTTACGAAAATTACCAGAAGAACGGATTGAAAAAAAGAAAAAAGAAAAAAAAAGAAAAAAAAAAAGAAACGATAGAGAATGGTGATCCTTTAATTATGAACGTACATGGGAGGAGGAGGAGGAGGTGGGAAAGAGGAGGGAAAAAATGCTGCTGCGACGTGGATATGCAAGCACGATATGTAATTTGATTCGAGGGCTTGGCAAATATTTGGAAAGTTTTAACGTTGCATTTCCCAAGTCGGTACGAGATCGATCGAATTTTCCGATACTTGGGTTACTTCGTGTTTTCGAGAAGAAAAAAAAAGAAGAAGAAAAAGAAGAAAAAAAAAAAAAAAGGAAGTAGCATTTATGGTAGAACGAACGTTACGTGATTACCAAGTACATCGGAATGACTACGAAATTGATGGCACAACAACGTTTTCAACATTTTCAACATTTTCAGTGTACGTGTATGTTGGTTAACCGTACGATGATGTCGAATTTAATTGGCTCTAACCAACACATTTATATTAGCGTAGAATGACGTAGTAGGAGGAGGAAGGTAGCCGGCATTATTAACAAACACACATACACACATATGTACGAACGAACGCATATACACATTAACGTATAGCGTGTATATATGTGTTACTCCTCTCGACGCAACATCCGGAATAGCCGGAGGTCAGTAACGCGAAAATATTCAATGTAACATCGTGTTCCGCAAACGAGACCGTAGTTGGTACGATGCACGCGAAACGGAAGCGTAGAGAGATCCTATGCGGAGAGTGTCTATATCTCTCTATATGCACATCGATAGTTGCACATCCCAGTGAAGGTAACGTAGATCGGTTACGAGAAATATTGACCGATCGCGCGTAACGTCGAACCCCTTCAACAATAGAACCATCGCCCGTATCTGCGTTAGGCCGCCAATCTCCTCTTCAACGGCTTCTCTATATGCGTTTATGTCTCTACGTCTATGTTGTAAACGTGTATGCTATATACCACATATATAAGTACATATAGTCACGGCTATTGTCCTACAACGATCGGAAAACGCTTTTCAACGCGTAATCAACGATGCCTTCGATCATACATACATACATACATACATACATATATATATATATATGATGTATGTACATATATATATACATATATGCAGACGTAGACTGATTTAAATTTTTTTGTGAAATCGGTCAACGAAAATTCGTACAGATCGAAAATTTATATAGCTAGGTTCGAGCTATACAAAGATCTAGATTAGATCGAACGGCAACGTTAACATTGTTCGGCTAATGTCCCCATATGTCGAAGCCATATCATAAGTATCATATATACGAGCTCGCGCATCTCTATAGGAACTATTATAACGAGCGAGCGTACGTAGAAGCAGGGCGCGATGTTAAAGCGCATTTAACGAGCCGGTACGCATCAATTGTCATTAAACGACATGATTATTGCATACGTCGACGATTATTACGGCGATAGACCATTACTGGAATATCCAATCAGAGTTGGACGGTCAGACTCATAATGATCGATGCTCAATATATACATATACGTACATACATATATATATATATATATATATATATATATATATATATATAGTGTCATGGAATATTTCGTTAATGCTCGGTACGTTGCATCGCGCATATTTTCGTGAAAATATCGACAATGAAATAAAGAGAGAGATGGAGAGAGAGGAAGCCATCATAATTTAACGCTAACGAGACATTTCTAAACTAATTCCGACTGTCCACTAAAATTCTTGTCGAATAACGAATAACGATACATTATATCTTATCTCGTCGAGCATAGTAATCGTTATAATGGATACGTTATTCGATGTATCATTAATTTATATCGTACGTTAACATCACTCTCCTCTTACGATCATCCGAGGATCGAGCACCTGCGTTCCCATATCCCTCACTCGATATCCACCTCCTACCCCTGTTTTCCACTTCCTTCCTCCTACTTCACTTCATTCCATGATCCGCAGAAAATAATAGATAAATCATCCCCCAATTGGCTTCTAACGGAGTTTATTTCATAAGAAGTTGCACGCCCTACTTCATCAGCGTGGACACATTGTTACATACATACGTACATATATATATATATATATATATATATATATATATATATATATACGTACGATGATGTATACAGCACGAAGGGATTTTCTGTATGATATGCAACATGCTCGACGTAATTCAGTCGATGCAAGTCATCGAGATCATCCTCCTCGTCTGGGTTGCGGATGAGCACGCGATACGATCGATCATCCACGACGACAGCGACGTATGAGTATTATTAAGCCGAAGTAACGTCGTGATTCTGCTAAATGCGATGCTAAACAGGTACCTCGCTCTTTCTTCTTCGGGGGAACGTCTTTCCTTTTTTTTTTTTTTCTTTCTTTTCCCTTTTTTCTTTTCTTTTTCCTCTTTAACCGAGCATGAACGAGATTATGTTATCGGTGATAAACCGCACGAGAAAAGAGAGAGAAAAAAAAACGACCTCTTTCCCGAGCAAGCTCGAAATAATGGTCTCGTTTTAATAATGAATGAAACAACCCGATCTCACGTTTTATGTCAGCGTATACATACATACCTATTATATACATACTTAATAACGTATTTGGATGTAACGTGCGTACAAAAAAAAAAAGAAAAAAAAGAAAGAGAAAAAAGAATAGAAAAATTATCGTTTACGTTAAAAGATGAGCACATTCAAAAAAAAAAAAAAAAAAAAAGAAAAAAAAAGAAAGAAAGAAAGAAAAAGAAAAAGAAGAAAAAATGACAGCACGGCAGCACGTTTCTCGAATCTTTCATAAATGATATATAAAACGTAACTGAGCAGAGAAAAAGAGAGACAGAGAGAAAGAGAAAGAGAGTGAAATTTATCTTCTATTTTCTGATATCCTCGTATCTATGTACGTAACGCGAGAGGGGAGATGCGCCACTTCAAGGACCGATTTAACTCTTATCTCGGCAGCTTATCTTTTATACGAATATTCACGCAAATTTATCGATCTGTCCACGGTCGTACGGCTTTCTTTCTCTGCCTTATTCCTTCTCCTTTTTTCTCTTTCTCTCCTTTTCTCTTTCTGTCTTCCTCGTTCCTTTCTTCTTTATTTCTTTCTTCTTCCATCGAGCACGAGAGCTTCGAGCGTCATTTTTACGCTCGTCTCCGGGGACGCGATAAGAAAAAAATAAGAAGCCACTCCCGGACGGAGTCACGTTATTATGAGCATGAATTTTTATATTGAGAGATTTTATCGCGTTCAGCCGACGTTGCACGGTAGAAGGGAAAAATAAATAAAAACCGTAAGATTCGTCGCACCATCCCTCTTTCTCTCTCTCTCTTTCTCTCTCTGAACTCACCCCCTCCAGTCTTCTTCACCAGCCGTCTCGGTAATGACGTACACCCGCGCAAATACGCCATTGCATGGGGCCAAGTATTTTCGCTGCTTCTTCTTCTTCTGCTTCTTTATTGTATTTTATTGTATTGTATTTTATTTTATTTTATTTTATTTTATTTGTTTCTTTTTTTTTTTTTTTTTTTATATACGCAACACCGAACGTGTTTTTCCTTCGTTCAAAAATAATTATCACGCGAAAGAGAAACGCGTAACGCACGATAAACCTACCATCACAAATTTGTATCTCTTCTCTTTCTCTTTTTCCAGTTTTCTCTCTCATTTTTGTATCTCTTTTATATTTCCCACGAGTGAAGAAATATTTTCAATTACAGCTCGTAATTAAATCTGTCAAGTAGAAAAAAAGAAAAATGTAGTTCAAACGTTTGTTCATCGCCATGAAATCGTCGGATGAAGTCAATTTTTTCTTTTTTTTTTCTTTTTTGTCTCTTATGAAGTCATCTACGACGAGAATCAGAAGCAATAAAAACTTATTTTAATTAGCATCCTTAAGAATCTTAAATACCTCTCTAGAAAGACTCGACTATGTTGCATCTATGACGGATAAAAAGAGCACGATGATATCATAGATCAATGACTCGTATAAAAATAAATACAGTAATACGCCTGCGTCGTAGAATTTTCTACGATAATATTCCAACTCCATTCCGAAGGCAGCGTGGCCGAGCGGTCTAAGGCGCTGGTTTTAGGCACCAGTCCGAAAGGGCGTGGGTTCGAATCCCACCGCTGTCAGATATTTTTTTTCTCTTTCCGTGAACGTACAAAATCGTGCTCTTTTTATTTATTTATTTTTATTATTTTTTCCGTTAATATAAACAAAATTGAGTATTTTTTTTTTTTTTATCGAAAAGATTTGCACTGCGATGCAAGACGTACGACAAATTTACATTTAATTATCTCGCGATGATAAACGTTATAAATATTCCCTTTATAATCGATATAAAGTTAATAATATATTTCTTACGTATTGATAGAAATCTATTCGATAGATCGATAACTATAACTCTCTCGGCAAGTATACGTGTTTGCTTTTTTTTTTCTTTTTTATCACATCTTTTTATATCTTTGACGTTTATAAATTCTCTTCCTTATTTATATTTCATAATTATCTTCGTATTGATATAATCGTAATACTAAGAAAACAAAGAAGAAGAAAAATATTCGTACGATACGAATTATCAGCTGTTATCAAAAATATATCCGACGTAATTATCGTGCGATTTTAAAATGAGATCTAACAAAAACACACATTATGCAAAAGATTGGGCGATGTAAAAAAGTCAAGGTCCCACCGAGATTTGAACTCGGATCGCTGGATTCAGAGTCCAGAGTGCTAACCATTACACCATGGGACCCTCGATGATACCTAGAAAAATAAAAATTATATATACCTAAAATAAAATTTAGAAATTGATCTAAAATGCTTATTATGTAACAAAAATTCATATATACTATTATTTTGTATATACCAGAGTCTAAAGATACGCGTCAACGTAGAAGCAATGCTCGTTCTACAGAGTGATCATATTATATATAAAATAAATATATATATATATATACACACACGTGCGCATATACAAAGCGATATTAATGTTGTTACAAATATTTGCAATATATTGTATTCTATACAAATATCTAATCGAGATAAGAATGAAACGAAAGCTCACTTATAAACTTTATCTTATCTTATCTTATTCGACAAGAAACAATTATTAAAAAAACATTATCTCTTTACTATAAAATTTACACGTATTGTTAAACACAATGTTATAAAAAATGATATATTTAGTGTATATTTCACTCACTTGTATTGCTTTTTGATCAATAAAAAAACGGGGATGTAGCTCAGTGGTAGAGCGTTCGCTTTGCATGTGAAAGGTCCCGGGTTCGATCCCCGGCATCTCCAAATTTTTTTTTTCCTTTTTTCTTCTAACCAAAGAACACAAACAACATCGTACGATCGGCAAAATAAATTTTTATTAATACCAATGTAATTCGAAAGATCGAATCAATTAAAAAAATAAAAAAAAAATAAATAAATAAATAAAAGAACAGAAGAAAAAACACACACAAGCACGTACACACGTCGTTCTTTTAAAAAAAAAAATCCTGTTGCGAGACCTATTAGAAGGTTCTGCATTCGAGAAAGGTTGAGAAATAAATGGCATACAACCCATGACCGCGTAATTGCCAACACGTGCTCGTCAATTACCAGTTTGATTTGAGTATTCAGTAACTGGACGACGGTGGTCAGCACGTTCGTTAGAGAGGGAGTGAGAAAGAGAAAGAGAAAGAGAAAAAGATATGATATACATACATATATATATATATATATAAAAAGAAAGAGAGAGAGAGAGAGAGAGAGAGAGAAAATAATATAGCAAGAGATAGAATAAAAGAAGAAAGAAAAAGAAAAAGGAAACGAAAGAAAAAAGAAAAAAATGATATCGATACAGAGGCACAAGACACACGGAGGAACGTCGAACGAGCAATGGCCGTGGCCGTATGTAAAGTGAAATAGGGAGATACGCGACGTTATGCAGATGAAGCCGGAGCAAAGAGATTGAATGGTAATAGTCTTCGATTCGTCATATGCAAAAGTTTCAAATATAGACGTGGGTTATACCGAAAAGAAAGAGAAGAGTATCAAGTCAACCACCCCCTCCAATTCACCCTTACCCTTCCCTCTCTCACATCCTTCGTATATCTCCTCTTGTCAACGCGAGAGAAAGATGGTATCATTAGAATTGCCATAGTCATCATAAGCGACTAAGATATATACCATCTACATATGTATGCATGTATTTATGTATATATATATATATATATATATATATATATATATATATATATATCTTTATCGTAATATACAGAGAAATAATCGTGCGAAATACACTGTGACGTGCTTGAATCTTCCTCGCTCTTCGGTTAACTCCCTGGTATATCAGAAAAAGAGGGTGAGTAAGAAAGAGAAAGAAAGGAAAAATAGAAAGAGAGAGAGAGAGAGAGAGAGAGAGAGAGACTAGAGGTTGATAGTATAGAAAAGGATGAGAATTAATCATCGAGAAAATACGACGCAATAAGGCAGAACGCGGTTCGAATCTAACGTAATCGTACGCCGATGAGTCTTGCGAACATAAGAAAGGCTAGCAAAGGAGATAACGGCCTTGATTGATCGCGAGCAGTCGCGACAGTTATATGTTGTGTATCTATGTATATATGCATGTATATATGTACACGTAACGTAAACCTTCTTCTACTCCAGAACGACAAGTTGACGCAAAGTATACTTCGTCGCAAAAAGTAAAATCGTCCTTCACAATGGCACAAAGATACATTTTTCTTTTCTAATTCCTTTGTCTTCGTCGCGTATGGTTCCAGTGATTGGAATATTTTACGAACGGGTTACGAACGTTCCGCGAAATTGAGAAAATTTATTTTTTCCTCCTTGTTTATATATATACGTTCTCTATTATCGTAAAAGAAAAAAAATAATAATTTTCTCTATTCCCGTGGCTTCTTATTTGTTGTATGTACGAGGTTACCACGTATGTAGTAGTACACATACGTACGTACATATGTGTACTATATATGTATCTATGTTGAACGTATATATATATATATATGTGTGTATGTGTGTATGCACGAATGTAAGTACGTACGTGCAAGGAAAGTGAATGTGATAGAAAAGAAGTATCTTTCATGATCGAAGGAGAATCGACGAGAAAATCAGGGCTTCGCTAGACGTTATGAAATCTAATAGAGCAGCCTTAAACCTGCGGTATTCGTATCGTTCCCTATGGAAAAGGGACAGAAAAAGGAGAAAGAAAGAAAGAGAGATCCCCTGTCAGTCGAGCGTTATAATATTCTGTCCGGCAAAACCGTATCTACTTTATTTCGTTCTACGAAGGAGAGCGTAACTACGTGAAAACAGCATAAAAAAGAAAAGAAAAGAAAAGAAAAGAAAAGAAAAGAAAAGAAAAGAGAGAGAGAGAAAGAGAAAGATAAAAAGAGATAGAGATAAAGATAGAGAAAGAGAGGGGAAAAAAAATCTCGTCGCATAGATATCAAGTTTTGACCCAACGTCGACGATAGGGTCAGCAGTGGAGCGTGTGACCATTTTGTCACCCTCCTCTGCAAAATTTTATTTACGAATATCCTTTCGCCTAGTCCCACCCAAATGCGCGACACTGCGAACATAAAAGGACATTTGAGTGCTCCACCCCCACCCTCTACCTCTACACCCACACCCTCATACTCTTTCTCTTTCTAGTATGTTCGTACTTTTCGCGGATTTCTTTCCGGTTTACAAGCGCGTAACTTCCGGCTGAATATAAATGTCCGATTGAAAGAGAGAAAGAGATAGAGATAGAAGAGAGAGGGGTAAGGAAGGGAGAGATAGTTTTCGACCCCTTGGCTGGACTTTCCCTTTTTTCTATCTCTTCTTTCGAGAAAAAAGAAAAATAAAATAAAAAGAATGAAAAAAGAATCGACGGCAACGAAATATTCTTTTTATTTCCATAAAAGAGAGAGAGAGAGAGAGAGAGAGAGAGAGAAACGATAGACAAGTATTTTATAGACTTTCTCTCTCTTTCTTTCTTTTTCTATTTCTTTCTATCTCGTATCGTTACTTTCTATCAGGAAGCAGTAGCATAGAATCGCGTAAATATCTTCGAGTGAAGCAATTTCAACTCCGATGACTTTGATACTCGAACGGCGAAGAGTAAAGGAAATAGATATAGAGAGAGAGTGAGAGAGAAAGAGCAAATTAAAAAAAGAAAAAGAAAAGAAAAGGAATAAAAAAAAAAAAATCACCGGGGCGTCCGAAGGGCATTCCAAGTGCAACGGGAAGCTAGAGGGTGGGGAAGTCTAAGGGATGAAGATGAAATCCATCAGATGGGAGAGATCACGCCTGTCTACTCGTAACAATAATGCGGCCCGCAGACAGTTTTTGTGTCCCCGTTTCTTTTTTTTTTTTCTTTCTTTCTTTCTTTTTATATATATATATATATATATATATATATTCGTTCTCTCTCACTCTTTCTTTCAAACACAAGCAAGTACTATATATTTCTCTATCTATCCATCTATCTATCTATCTATCTATCTCTTTCTCACTCGTCGGAGCGTGTTCCATGGAGAGTAAAGGCAAAAGAAAAAAAAAAAGAAGAAAAAGGAGGACGAGGAGGAGGAGGAGAAGGAGGTGGAGGAGGAAGAGGAGGAAGAGAGAGGATCAAGCAAGGAAAGCCTTAAATATTTAGACGGCTAATTTTCACGGAGGATTTTTAAGCCGACGAAGGAAAGTGAGAATTGAAAAGGAACGCGGTGAAGCGGAGGTGCTCTCTTACAGAAAGAAAAAGAGAGAGAGAGAGAGGGAGAGAAAGAGAGAGAGTTCAGGGTAAGGCGGGGAGGTGAGTCCACAAGTCCACCCCCTAAAGAAATGTCCTCCAGACTGAAATAATAATGAGAGGCGCCAGCGCCTTTAATCACGATATTAAACATTTACGATTGCCACGGCGTCCTGTTCTGTTAACAACCAACACAGTTCTTTCTTTCTTTCTTTCTTCCTTCCTTCCTTCCTTCCTTCCTTCCTTCCTTCCTTCTTTTTTTTCTTTCCTTTCTTTCTTCCTTCCTATTTTTTTCTTTTACCTTTCTTTTTTCCTCTCTTTCTCCCTTTCTTTCTTTCTTTCTTTCTCTTCACGGAGCTCCGATCTTCCCTCTCTTCGTTCCTTTCTTTTTCTTTTTATTCCTTATTCCTAATTTCTTATTTCTTATTTCTTATTTCCTCGTTTTCTCCTTTTGCATTTTCATTTTCATGTCTTCTCTCCTTCTTTCCTACCTTTCCTTTCTTTCTCTTATTTTTCATTTTCCTTTTCTTCCTTCTCTTTCATTTTTAGCACAAAGCTCCCAACGAGGAGAGCTCATCCTTCTGATTTTTCTTTTTTTATCTGTTCGTCCGTTTGTTTGTTTACGTTTACTTAGTAGCTTGATAAAGAATGAGTTTTTTAAAAGACCGAGATTTTCGTGGATGTCTAAGTACATAAAAGATCTCGATGATAAGCTTTCGACGTATATTTCTTTCTCTCTCTCTCTCTCTCTCTCTCTCTCTCTCTCTCTCTCTCTCTCTCTCTCTCTCTCTCTCTCTCTCTCTCGTTTCTATCACTCTTCGTCGTAGATGGTCCGGTCTCTCGTCCGGTCAGAAACACGCGGACATCGACGAAAAAGTTCATTTTTCTCTGCCGACGACGTCCAGCTATCGCGAGATTATGTCCCGAACAGCGTTGGATCGACGACAATGGCGTAGCCACCAGCAAATCGAGCTCATCCTCTCTCTCTCTCTCTCTCTCTCTCTCTCTCTCTCTCTCTCTCTCTCTCTCTCTCTCTTTCTCTTTTCCTCTTCCTGCTCACTCTATACCAGTTTCTCCGGTTTGTTTTGCTTTCGCGCAATTTCTCATCCATTATCCGAGCGTACGCGAGCAGCCTCGCCGTCGCCGATGGTTATTTATGGTTTCGAAGTCGCTTGATTAATTTTTCTCTCTTCTATTGTACACGTAGAATACATACGTACTTTTATATACATATATGTGTGTGTGTATGTATATATGTATACGTATATATATATATATGATACGTAAAATACATCACCGAGATAATCGTGTCGACACCAGAGTTCTCATGTCCCGTAAGAATTACAAACAAACACAAATTCTGTTACGCTTTTTCAGCTACTTTTCAGCTCTCGATTATTAAAAAAAAAAAAAAAATAAATAAATAAATAAATAAAGAAAGAAAATAAAAAAGAACATAAATAGGTAAATAAAAAAAGAATATAATCTCGTACTTCTAACAATAGCAAATCAAATCGAATCGAATCATCAAAATCGCATTTTTAAGGTTCGATTAAGCCGACGATAACTCGAGGCGATAGACCGAGAAAAAGTATATTATAGAAGAAGGAATGGAAAGTAGAGAGAGAGAGAGAGAGAGAGAGAAAAAAAGAGAGAAAGACAGAGAAAGAGAGACGAATTTAATATTCGGAATTTCGGTAATGTGATTTCATGGGACGTCGGCTGCAAAACGCCTAAGCATTACAAATACGATTTCCCTTTTTCGAGGGGGATGGACAAGAGGCGGAGTCGAACACCATGGAAATAGCATTTTTGCCAAAGCTGTTTTCCAATTTTTCACCTCTCTCTCTCTCTCTCTCTCTTTTTCTCTTTCTTTCTTTTCCCCCACTCTTTCCTTTTTTTCTTTATCTTCATCCTTTTCCTTCTTCATCTCTCCCTCTTTATCGTGACCAGCTAGGATCGAATTACCAGTTCGCTCGGCTGTCAACCGTTAGAAAAGACGGCCATAAATCGAGAATTAGATAGAAGAAGAAATGGAATCTCTTCTAGCTGTCAACTCGAAGAGAAGCATTATCGAGTACCGATAAAACGAAGTTATGTGAAGTTTCGTAACGACCCTCTTTCGATCTCGACGATAAATGATCACCTATCGGATTATATCGAGTACCTTTTTTAACAATTTTAAATCGAACCGATACGAATCATTTGTTCGCAATAATTCTTCGTAATAAAGTAAAACAATATCTTACATATACGTCAATAATAAACGAAGAAACATTAATATAACGCTATGAAATAATACAGGGAGACTGATAAAAATATATATATATATATAATGTTAACTTCGAGTATTATAGTATATCTATGAGTATCTATGTATATAATTCACCTTTCTTAATACTCTATTCATCGTCAATTTTTCTTTTTTTTTGCTACAATATCGTCGTCACCCTTCCTTCGACCCTTTTGGCTGCCACACCGGGATTCATTGTGTATCATCATCGACGTAAGGGCTGCTTGAAAATACGTTCGCTCGAGTTTTTTTCTTTCTTCTATCTTTTTTCCTCTCTCTCTCTTTTTTCATGTCGTCGCTCCTGGCAACTCTACTACGGTGTACTGTCGCATCCTCTCCCCACAACGAGAGTCGAAGAAAGTCGACATACATACATACATACAACATACATATACATATATATATATATATATATATATATATATATATATATATATTCGAATGAGAGAGAAAGAAACAGAGAAAGTGAACACGGTAACATGAGAATGACAACAGATGCGTTGGAATGAAATTACAAGTGTCCCGGTATTGTACGGCTCTGTTGTGCCTTTTTAGTGAAATTGTTGTGACAAGCGTTTCAACGTGGTGCGACTCTCAACTCCCAGCACCCTTTGCGATTCCGCGTTTTTTTCTCCTCTCTTTTTCTCTTTTCTCTCTCTCTATATATATATACATATATATCTTTCTCTCTTTTACTCATTCACGCTTCTATCTCCTTCTCACTCTCTCTTTCTCACGTATACTCGTTTTCGTTACGAGGCCATGCTGCAAACTTACCCCTCGAAAAAGAGGAAAGGGGGGAGAAAAAAGACTCGCGACACTTTTGCGGTGTCAAGTCCTGGCCTTCTGGGAAAAGGGCTCGTCCTTTTCTACCCGTCCTGTTCTTACCACTGTTAATCCTATTTAATCGGCTCTTTTTTCCTTCCCGGTAAGACGTATTAGTGATTCTTACTAAATAAATAAATTTCTCTACGAACAAAACTATATATATATATATATATATATATATATATATGCAATTATAGAATTAAAGGATTTGGACACACATTACCGATAACGAATCTTCTTTCATTTCCCGTTTTTTCTTTTTTATTTTTGCAAATTTACAATATGTTCTAAAGAAAGAGAGAGAGAATCTTTATAATCCAGTAAATAATTATACAAAGACGGAGATTTATCGTACGGGATTACAAAAGCTTCAATCGGTTATCTTTGCTTTCCCTAATTATCTATGACTATTCATCGGGTCATTTATATTCCAAGCAATTACCAGCTCCATCAGTCTCCGAATTCGACTTCGTCGAAAGCTTCTCTTTTCTCTTTTCTCTTTTCTCTCTCTCTCTCTCTCTCTCTCTCTCTCTCTCTCTCTCTCTCTCTCTCTCTCTCGCATCATTTATCTTCCTCGCCGAGATATTTCTCGCGATAATTGCGAGACGATTCCTAACTTTCTCCCTTAATCGAGATCTCTTCTAAACTGTATGATATAATGAAACTAGTTTTTTATTTATTAAAAAATCAAAAGAGAAATACCTACGTATCACGACGCAACGAAAAATATTATCTTTACTTAAGATCTATTTACCTAATTTGTATATAGATAGGAAAAAAAGTAATGTTTAAAAAATAAAATTATAATTACGATTGCAATTATTTTCTTATCACGAAATATTATAATAATTAAATTTAGATATTTAATGTTCGACGATTAAAATTGAAAGAAATAAAAAGAGAGAGAGAGAGAGAGAAAGAGAGAAACAAAAAAAAAGAAAAAAAAAAAAAGATCTGCTAAGTGTGGGGTTCGAACCCACGCTCCCAAATGGGAACCAGAGCTTAAATCTGGCGCCTTAGACCGCTCGGCCAACCTAGCATGCTTGAATGCGCTGCTAAAGAAATGACATATAACGGCTAATACGTTCTAATTAATTCTATTCGTAGAAAATAAAATGTTTAACCTAAATGTAGGATTGAAGTGTGTCTTTTTTCTTTTTTTCTTTTTATATTATTATATTAACGAGAAAATTAATTTTTCTTCTTTTCTTTCTTATTTTTTATTATTATTACTATTCTAGAGAAATATAATCTCGATATTAAAAAAAGAAATACAATGCTACTCGTTGCATTATTAAAAAGTTGACGACATAGACTATAAATAAATCACTCTCGACCATACTACGTACGTACGTACTTACTTACTTACTTACTTACTTACTTACTTACTTACTAACGAAGACCGAAGTTACTCACTACGTGTAATTTACTACGAATGCTAATGAACCGTCTCTTTGACTTTCTTCAACAAAGTCCGTTGAAAAATTGCGGAAGTTGTAAAAGTCTTAGGGCAATTTGAATAGTATAGTCATTACTCAACTTGTTCGTCGTTCTTGCTTTTTCTGCTTCTCCCTCATTCTCTCTAATAATGGATTAAAAAAACACAAATGACTAGTAAGATCTAATCGAATATAATCTAAAGATTTCGCTCGTTTCAAGTATTACGAAAGGTATGTACGTACTTAAAAAAAAAAAAGAAAGAAAGAAAGAAAAAAAAAACAAATTGAACGCACTTGTAAAATCAAAACTGATGAAGGTCCTGAAAAAAGTAAGTAGAAATCATTCTCTTAAAGGCTAATCTAATCGAACGCTTCTCACTTCATTTTTACGCATTACGATCAATCTATCTATCTAATAAATCTATCTATTCTAATAAATCTAAATCGCGCAATCAAATCGAATCTAATATCGATTTAATGTTTAATAATATTACTGCAATTTTAAATGACTCTCAAACTATCTCTCTCTCTCTCTCTCTCTCTCTCACTCACTCGTTGGGTTTCAATATATATTTTTTTACAAGACGTACACACGTGATCGTTTAAATACATCTGTGTTATAAGCTAACCAAATGATATCAACATTATTTTTATAAAAACAAATAGAAATAGATAAGATTAAGAGTGCCGTATTTAAAAATTAAAATCTTTAAAAAGCTTCTTTTTATTAAAAAATATACCTCGTAATTAAAAAAAAAGAATAATAATAATAAGTAAAAAAATAACAAGTAGAAATTCGATAAAAACGTCTCGCCGACGACAAATGATGAATGCAAAAATAAAAAGAAAAAGAAATAATGGTAAAAGGAGGAAATAGAGAGTGAAAGAGAAAGAGAGAAAGAGAGACAGAGAGAGAGAGAAAGAAAGAGACGCGTTTAATATCGTTGTTGATGTTAAAATCGCGTGTCATGAAAATTCGTACCAGTCTACGCGTCTATCCTCTTAACCACTCGAAAAGCACCCTTACTACTCGACAATATCATTAAACGTAATCATTCTCCGTCTCTTTCAAAAGTCACCTTGAAACACTCGAAAGACTTTAGAAATAGATTGTCAAAGTTTACACGATTAATTAAGACGATTGTCTAAATCGTTTCTACTTTTGTGTGCGCGCGTATATGTGTATGTATGTATGTATATATGTATGTTTTAAACAAGACTCTGTTTTACGTGAAAATTTGTATACCTAAAACGATTGAAATTAATCTTAGTATCTGTACGTCTCTCTCTCTCTCTCTCTCTCTCTCTCTCTTCTCTCTCTCTCTCTCTCTCTCTCTCTCTCTCTCTCTTTCTCTTTCTATTTTTCTCTTTTTCATTTTCTCTTTCTGACGAGGGTTGAACGTCGGTTAAACTACGTCGATATTTCAAGATTTTCAAGATTTTAAAGAAACGTTCCTGTTTAAAAAGAAGAAAACACGTGTTAAGAAATATCCCGCAGAGATATACATAACGTATACATATATGTATGTATGTATGTATGTCGTGGCAGACTAAAAATGAAAAAATAATTAGTTAAAGCAAATGTTTCTTCGGTTTAGCACGTGTGCCAAAGATTCTTCTTTTCCCTTCTTTTAAGCTAACAACACGTGTAGAAAATTGTATCTACTTTTGTAAAGTAACTTGAAAGTAATAGGAGCTCTTCTTTTTATCTTTACATTTTCTACGTCTTTTCGGCGAGGATCGACTGTTGAACGATTTGACGAGTGAACTTCTCAAATTCGATATTTTAGGATTGTTATCGCTTTTATAACGCTGTATAACTTGAAAGAAATACTTAAATATATATTCTATGTACATTATATACGTACGTGCGTGCGTTTGTATTTTTTAAAATCTCATTTCTAAATAAATTTCACTTTATCGTATAGAAAATTATATGTTAATTCATATGCAAAGTTCTATTCTATTTTCTAATGTTTCTCTTTTTAAAACTAATTATTACGAAGCTATATAGAAATTCCTCTCTCGAAAATTTTTCTGCAAAAAAAGAATTCATTCGACAAGTGTCATATCGATTTCACGAAGGACTTTTTATTTTATTTTATTTTTTTTTTAAATTTTACTATCAGTTTTGATTTTCTTTTTCAAATAGTAATCTACATTTTCCTTAACGACAACTATTCCACGAGAACAAAAAAAGAAAAGAAAGAAAAACGGAACGAGTAACTTTCCTTTGAAATAATTTTTCATTTCGAATCTAAAAAAGAAAAGTTAGGTTATAAATGGTTACGATCTCGTATATGTAAAAATACTAACACGTTATCGATAATATCGATTGATAATAATAATTCGACGTTGTTAAGATTGAATATACTATAATTTTCGTTTCTATGTCACTATTGATATTGAATCTATGTCATTATTGATAGTCGAATCTTATCTCGTTTTATTTCTACCTTTTACGTTCTTTATTTCTTACGATCAACTGATCGAACGATTTGAAAAATGCATCAAACTCGATGTTCGAAGATTAATCCTCTATAAATCCCTCATATATGTAACTTTTACAAGTTACAATAATTATCTTGAAATGTTTAATACGTATTTACTAGCATCCCTATTAAAATAATCGTCATTTCTACTATAATTCAAATATAATAATATTATATATAGATATACCTATTCAGAGTATAGTACAGTTATATTAATATATCAGTAATATTGTAAATAAAATGTTCAATATATTTTATCATCGCAAAATAATCGTCACTTTGTGTTCGAAATAATTACTGTAATTTAAATATAGCAATGTTATATATATATATACCCCCATTTAAACAATTATATTAATATATTGATAATATGATAACATTAGTATGATATATATGTATAATTCATAGATACGAATAAAAATTTGTGGTTAGAAATGATTATGCGTTGCAACGAGTTCGTATGTTATATATGTGTATATATATTTATATATATATATATATGTATATATATATTCACCTAATTATATTAATATATCAATAATACGATAACATTAATATAATATGTTATATATATATATATCCATAATTAATAGATACGAATAAAAATTTGTGGTTAGAAATGATTATGCGTTGTAACGAGTTCGTATGTATACATATGTGTATATGTATATTTATATATATATATATATATGTATATATATGGACTTATTCATCTAATTATATTAATATATCAATAATACGATAACATCAATATGATATATATCCATAATTCATAAATACTAATAAAAATTTGTGGTTAGAAAAGGTTATGCGTTGAACAAGTTCGTACGTTCGTACGTTCGGATATACATATATAAATATAAATATATATATATATATAATACGTATGTATATATGTTAAGAATAACTTACATGATAGATACGACAATCGTTGATAACCTTCTATCATTCTTCTTCTATCTCCTATCTTCTATCTTCTATTCCAACATTTTCCATCCCAAGTAATAATTCTACGACGATTTATTTCCACAACGAAATATTGATAAAACCACACAACACACACACACACACATATGTATTATACACGAAATTCTCACCAGCTTTCCTCTCGCACTTTTCACATTGATTTTAAAATAACGATAGAATTAACTTATAACTAAATAAAATCGGACGACAACGACGCGACAACGAAGAAGACGACGACGATATGGCGTCGTTGATTAGTACGTTTTAATGTAAACGAAGAGAATTATATCGTTTAGATCAACGGAGAAATTCATTTGTAAACATCGAATGATATAACACGGAAGAAAAAAGAAAAAATAAAGGATGACTAATGTACGGGATACTCTACGACCTTTGAGATTATCGTCGAACGAAGAACAGTACTTCTCGTTGTGATTCTTTTTTTTTCTCTCTCTCTCTCTCTCTCTCTCTCTCTCTGTCTTTCTTATTCGCTCACGTACTCTTCTTTATCATCGTCGTTCATATAAACACTCTACGACGCCATTCCTAAGATCCGTTGGAAATAAGCCTACGTACTTACATATATATATGTATGTATGTATATATATATACATATATACTTATAATATAACCGTTGCTTACGAAACGAGGAATTAAATTCTGAATACGTTGAATGACTTAAGGTGGAGGGGGAAGATTCTTACCGGTAAAACGTCGTTGCTCGTCTTAATACACGATGACCAACTGTAAGGAATGAAAAATAAAAGAAATAAAAATGATTACTTTCAATCAATAATTTACTAAGGAAAATTTTGTTCGCCGTGATGAAAAGATTCGATGAGAGATTTGAAGGAAATGTAATTATGTTGTATTAGACGAAATGTATATTTGATATAATATGTTTGATGAATGATATAATTAGAATATTGTAAATACGTGTATCTTATAAACTAAAATAATCTGATGTTATATATATATATATATATATATATATATATATATATATAGATGTGTTATATATATAGATATGTTTAATAAAATAATATTCACATATAATATTACGCACTATCTTATCGAAATTATTTCGATGTATACGAGAAAATATTATATACGAGAGGTAATATTATTATATACGTATGTACATATATACATAGCAAATTTATGATATAACGTAACTCATTAAATATTAGATATTTGTATTATTTCGATTTATATATATGTATGTGTAACGAAAATACATATTGTATGATTAATCTACTAAACGATTAAATATTAAATAAATAAGATAGATAACGTAAATATATATCTAAAGAAATATATAGTAACTAACATTTGATGCAAAACGATCGATTAATTCCTAAGTGAATCTTAAAAAGCGATGAATCTTCTTGGTTCCTATTCTTTTTCAGATCGTAAAATTACTTAACCTAAGAAATTTTTAATCCTAGATATTTCTCTTCTTTTTGTATCGTCTTGGATTATATATTTCGATTTATCTAAAAGAATATATTCGTCTGACGAACAATTGAACATTAAATAAATATATAAAATTAATAGTGTAATAAATTATAACGTAATTTAATATTACACGGGAATTAATTTAATAATATTGCGTGAGATTAAATCGTGAATAATAAATTAATATATACACACACATACATACATACATACATACATACATACATACATACATCGATACATACATCGATACATACATACATACATATATATATATATATATATATATATATATATATATAAAATTTCTACGTACCTAATAGAGAGAGATGCTTACCACAGGCGCACGTAACATATACTAGACGACTTTGTATTTTCCAAACTAATGTTATATAATGAAATCTAAAGCGATCGATATTATTATTTATTACAATAACAAGGTCGTTATTTCAACATTGTTTCCTCGTATTATTTAGAATCACGTCTCTGATTGGATAAGACATCGTACGTATATTAACTAACATTGGCTCGTCCTTCTCGACCAATTAGAGACTCGTTAATATTCGGCGAAAGATCACGTGACCCACGCGATTCTCTTTTGTCACGTTCATTTCTCCGGCGATCTTCGACGAAGCACGTTGTCTCAGGTACGTAAATTAATAAATAATTATTTGCACGATTAATTATTCATTTCCATCCGTATTAACTCGTTAGAAATACGATCATCGTCTCGGCATAGATATATTTATCGTTGACATATCTGCATAAGTATTTTTTCCGAAAGTATATCTTTATT
>NC_057694.1:1691967-1694467 GCF_014466175.1 Vespula pensylvanica
AAAAAAAGATAGAGAGAGAGAGAGAGGGAGAGAAATGTATTGATACTTTGAAGCAACTAGTGCTCTTGTGATGAGACATATCGTACTTGGTCGTTTTATATATATATATATAAATATATATTTAATAATTTTTTTCTTTTTTTTGTTTTTCTTTTAATTTTTGGAGTTTTCTTACCTTTTTTTTTTTTTTGTTAAGTAACTTCGAACTCAAAGAGAAAGGGAGTGCAAGAGAGAGAGAGAGAGAGAGAGAGAGAGAGAGAGAGAGAGAGAGAGAGAGAGAGAGAGAGAGAGAGAGAGAGAGAGAGATAGTGCATTAAGTATTTTACAAGTATGTATTTATATCTGTGAATCGTATAAAAATTCGAAATGTTAAATGCACGCGATTTATGCTACTAGTGAAACGTTTTAACCACTCCCTAAGAGCATTCTTTATTTCTCTTTTTGTTTTGTTTTCTTTTTTTGTTTTTTTTTTGTTTTCTACTTCTTTTTTCTTTTTTGTTTTCTTTTCCTTTCTTACTTTCATTCTTTGTTGCTTCTTAACGAGTACGTACGATCTTTTTATTTTTGAATTATTTTACTCTATGCAAAGAGAGAGAGAGAGGGAGAGAGAGAAAGAGGATGTTTGATAAGATTGAAAGTAACGAAAATGACAACGTCTGAAAGATGTCAAGTTTTGAGATTATTTCGAATGAGAATATGTGTAAGTTTTTGCAATAAGTTTGTCAAGGACATCCCGATGATATCACCCTCTTTCGTTAAGTGACTTTTCTTGTAACGTTTAAATGAAAACGAATGCAATATATATATATATATATATGTATATAATTTTCACGTTAACGAGTCGTCGTAATTATTCGATATTTCTATAAACGGTATATAGATAGATATTTTAATAAATTTATTGTATCGAATATATGAATGAGAAGATGTTACGTGAATTTACAAGAGGACAGAGAGGGAGGAGAAGAGAGAGAGAGAGAGAGAGAGAGACGGGGTTGAGAAGGACAAAGTAATTTTACGTAGAGGTCGAATTAATATTAAAATAACATTGTTTACAATTACTCGATAAAAGACATTGATTTCTTGGAAAGGCATTTTTTTTTTTTTTATTCTTATTTACAATTATCAAGGTCTTCTTTGTTATAGATATCTATGTGATTATTTAAACAATATATTATATAAGCTTTGTTCGCATTTAAAATATCTCTATGACTCAGTTTTGTTTTGTGTGTGTACAAAAAAGAAAATGAAAATATGCAAGGTAAATAATATACTTCAAGGACGCGAACAATTTCGTAGTAAGAATTAATATTTTTTTGTTTTGTTAAAGAAAGTAAATATAGGGATATTTGTACGTGCCGTTGTTTATGACAATGGGATTAAATATTTTATTTTATCGTATTGAGATACTTAGAAATTTTTCGTTGGTGCGTATAAATAAAAAATATTTTTCATTTATTTAACAAAGCATTTTATGATTTACTTATAGTTGCGTAATTAGGAATTTTAACGAGGAAATTCAAGTCATGTGAAAATATATATTTTTTGATATCACGTATGGTATTATATTGGAGGGTTTTCAGAATCGTTTAAATAGAAAATACGACTTCGTGTAACTTAGATCATTTTCAAAATTATTTAAACGTGGTAAAAAATGAACTTGTAAGGAAAAGATGTTTCAGTTTTATTAAAAGAGGAAAGTTATAAATTATAAATATTCATTTACATTTTCTAATTAGGATCACGTTGATTGTTAATTTGGAATAATGTTAAAGATTTTTTTCTTCGATAATCGCAATTTTTTTTTTTTTTTTTTTGCAATTATTTTAGGAATACGAAAATATTTATGGAAAATTATGAACGTATGGTAACAGATCTATCATATTCTTTAATAGACTTAATTTAAGGGTTATTTAAATATAATTTTCATGAAAGTAAACATAATTTTATATTAAAAATTAGATATGCACTTTTTTTTTAGAGAAACAAAGTGACATAATCGTTTATCAATGAACAAAGATAAGATGATTAATTAATTTTGCAAAGTGGATTAAACGATATATTATCTAAAAGTTTTCATTTTTTTTTTTTTTTTTTTTTTTTTTTTTAATCTAAATCTTCGATCATTAAAATACAAATGAATCTTTCAGATTATTAAAATAAATAATAAAATCAATCTTCTTCTTTTTTTTTTTTTCATTCATCGAATTTAATAATCCATTGTAACAATAATTGTCACGTATCGAAGTATGAGACCTTTAAATTTACAAGATGCGTTATAGAAGGGGTGAGTTAAATTTCCATCGTAAATACCAACTGACGCACGTAGGGTTGGTAATAATGACGTTATAGGTATAAAACGAATCGTTTAATATCTCGATGGATTAAATAATTCGTGTTAGGATGTTATTACGTAGACGAAGATAGAATAGATATTTACGTATACATAGATAGGTAAAATCACGATATATGTAGGAAGGATATACGTAGAGCTCTTATC
>NC_057694.1:1704467-1736967 GCF_014466175.1 Vespula pensylvanica
GTTTTTAACTTGTAAGTTTTGTATTCAAGTAAGTAAAGAAGTAAGGTAAGTATTAGAGTAAATTGGATACACATGCGTTTAAATCGATATATCGCCTGCAGCATGCTTATTTGATTCGTGTTTAATGTTATTATTATTTTTATTTGTTCTCTATTATTAGCTTTATTCTCTCTCTCTCTCTCTCTCTCTCTCTCTATGATTTCATGTAAGTGTATCGTTGGAATCAATTGTTAGATCATATCGTAGGAAGGTTCTTAATTTTTGTGTATATGTAAGTATTAATTATGCTCAGTGGATATAGTATAGTTAGATTGTAAGTATATAAATATATAAGTTGTAGAATAAGTGTCACGTTGCATAACATCTTTTTCTTTTCTTTTCTTTTTCTTTTTTTTTTTTTAAATAAAAGAACGCAATTACGAGTTACATCTCTTACGTTGTTCGTTCTTAGAAAGGAGTTAATTCAATTTTAGAATTAGATTGGATATATATATATATATATATATATATATATATATATATATGAAACAAGAAATCGACTAATTTGTTTATTATTTAAGAGATGATTTTTCTAACGAAATTTTTCAGAGTATGTTTTCGAATGAAGTTACTTCTCTTTCTTTACTTTTTCGCAACAATATCTTACGTCATTCGTTTTACGATGCCAACATTTTTGCTAGAAACTACGACGGTGAATTCTCTGTATCTCTATCTTTCTCTCTCTCTCTCTCTCTCTCTCTCTCTCTCTCTCTCTCTCTCTCTCTCTCTTTCTCTCTCTTATTCGTTCGAGTTAAATCCCGAAGGAACGAAGACGACGGCGTACCGGCGATCGTCTCGAAAGTTGTACGCGAAATGTTCGTCGATTTACGTTTTACTCGGTCCACTCAAACTTCACGCCCGTAAAAACAACAAAGTAGTTATCTCACGTTCAAGTACATCGACCCCTTTCCATCCTTGCAGAATGGAGAAGATGCGTTTCACGACGACCTCTTTTCGTCTTACCGAGCTGATTCATTCTCTGTCCCTTTTTCGAAGAAACATGTTACTATCTCTATCTCTTCCTCTCTCTCTTTCTCTGTCCAATTCTTTCTCATTTCAGAATTAATGCAAGAGTACAAGGTGCAGTCCGATATATAAAAGGGACTCTAAAGAAGAGTCTCTTCTCTTTTCTCAGAAAGGAATCGTAAAATATGAAATGTATTAGATTGATAAGGAAGAAGTTTCTTCGCTCTTGAAAATGAGAGAAATGTATGTATGTATGTATGTATCTATCTATGTGTATATATCTCTCTGTGCGTATGAGAAAGAGAGAGAGAGAGAGAGAGAGAGAGAGAGAGCAAATGGTGTATCTCGAATTCGTTAAAGAATCAAGGTTTCATGGAGTGGTGGGAGGGTTGGATAAAACTTATTTACTTTGGTGCACGGTATAATAATATTGCGAGCTTTTATAAGCAATAAAAGTTAACTGTGCCGACATTTCTCTTCTTTTTGCGTCTCTCTTTTTCACGATACCGGACTGAATGCGTCGACACGTTCGTCTCTTTCGTCGGTATATTACATAAATACATGCACGTAACTTATATACTACGTAATTACGTAGGTACGCGTTAGTTTGACGAAGTTGTACAGAAGGAGATAAAAAATGTTGACGATTTATGAACGACACAATGAAAGACACGACGGTAACGAGCCTAACCGCGCGACCATGATCGAAACAATCGTATGCATTGTCCGTAACTCGATATATCTCTCTTTGTAAATACTTTCGATATTTTTTTCTCTCCTCTCCCCACCTCTCTCTCTCTCTCTCTCTCTCTCTCTCTCGTTTTTTCTTTTGTGTTTTGTATTTTTATTTTTATTTTTTTAATTTTTTTATTTTTTTTTATTCTTTTAACCGATCGTTCGATGAGACTGACTATACTCTGCCACATTTCTCTTTCAAAGGCTTCTCTTCTTTTAATTTAATTAAGTACCATACACTCGAAGCACGTGCGACGAGCATGCTCGCATCGCTTATCGCCGATCTAAGAATAAACGTTCGAACATATTTTAACGCTTTTCGAGACTTGGTCTACTCGCTTAGAGCGTAGGTGTGACGGTGGGAGATCGTTTAGTTTCTGTATTTACGAAATACCATGGGTGATTATCGCGATTACTCTTTGTGCCGTTTAAAGTTACGAGTAATACTTAGACAGTTTTGGTATATCTATTTATTTTAGAAATTAATATATAGATAATAAATATCTATGAGCGCGCATCGATATTTTTCTTCTTTTCTTCTTCTTCTTCTTCTTCTTCTTCTTTTTTTTTAAAAGTTTCATAATAAGTATTAAAGTGATGAGAATAATTGTCTTTTCTTTTTTTTTTCTTTTTCATAATATACATAAAACACGAGCACTATTTTTATATATATATATTTATTTTACAAATTAATATATCTACGATAAGAAGTGTATTACGATACTTTCTTTTTTCTTTTCGTTTATGATTTATTTTATTTGTACAAATGAAAACGTCTAAATGAGTCATTTCTAATGCAGTAATAACATATCGCAATAATTTTCCATTACTCGTTGATCGATATTCAACGGATAACATTTTTCTTGCCAAGCAAAAAAGAAAAGAGAAGAAAAGGAAAGGAAAGAAAAGAAAAGGGAAGGAAAAAAATCGTATCAATTACTATGACTATTTGATTACCATGAAATTACGTAAAGATTTCCGAATGATTAATAAAACTCACTTAATTAATTGCACTTGCCGTTTAAGAACGGTAACGTTAATAAAACGCTAAGTAACTCGCATAAATGAATAAAAGTTTATGTCGAGACAATAAGGGAAAGTAGTAGCAAGTTGATAAGGGGATGGGGGTTAACGACGAGACACGTAACTATATCCGACGTGATTAATAACGGGGAATAACAGTATACTTACCATTTACCGAACGTTGTTCGTAAAAGAAAAAAAAAAAAATAGAAGAAGAAAAATAGAAGGAGATGCACATGGATCGATATTACTTACAAGAGAGAGAGAGAGAGAGAGAGAGAGAAAGACATTCTATGTACGATAGGAAGCCACGAAATCCATCTTACGATCTGTACCGTCTTTCGCCATTGGTGCTGGAACTCTAAATATCAGGATAATAAAGATTTTATGAAACTAACTCCTCGTCCGTACGAGATACTGCCAAAGCAATTAGAAATATTTGCTCCGGGGAGGTTTAATATCTTCATCGAGTCTTACGTGTCTGAGTGTATCTCGTGTAAGTGAGGTAGGAGGAGGAGGGTGCTAGGGAGAAGGTGGGTGAGGAGAGGAGGGAGAAAAAGAGAAGAAAGATAGAAAGAAAAAAAAATTTTTATTGCGACTGAGCGGAAAGGAAGACTCGGGAGAAAAGGAGGAGGAGGAGGAGGAGGAGGAGGAGGAGGAGGAAGAGGAGGAAGAGGGAGGATTGGTTGGATGTATTAGAGAAGAAAAAGAAGAAGGAAAAGGCGTAACGATGAGAACGACGATCGAATAGAGAAAACTCAAGGAAAGAGAGATAGAGATAGAAGTAGAGATAAATAGATAGATAGATAGATAGATAGATAGATAGATAGATAAAGTTAAGTCGCTATCGGAATGCGAGTCTTGCTACACCGTTAAAATTACGACTTTATCCTTGGCTTCTGGCACCATGGTAAGGAAGGGTAAAGCAAGTCCCATGAATTTTTTTTTTTTTTTTTTTTTTTTTGAACGTAGCCACGTTCAGACTGAAAAACGTTGCTTCTTCCGTAAGATCGTTGAAATTGCATCGTTTGAATCTCTTGTTTTTTTTTTTCCTCTCTCTTTCTTTTTTTCTCTTTCTTTGTCTGTGTCTCTCTTCCTCTCTCTTTTTTATGGTAGTTTTATTGTACGGAATTAATCAAATGGAATAAAGTAACGAGAACGACGAGAACGTAACGTTCAACGTAGAAGGATTTATCGTCGCGTAAAGTACCCTCTGTTTACAATTACACGAGCCGAAGGTTTATCGTTAATGTCCCTACTCCCGTATGCGAAATCGTGATCCAATGAAATAGCGCGTTTCGATTGGTCCGTAGGTGCCTCGTTTTCTCGCTTGACACGCGTCGTTTTCGCTCTTTTACTGTTAGACGACGTAATAATAATTCAGGTAATAAAACTTGTAGGAGATCCAGAGAGAAAGACAGAAAGATAAAGGCAGATAAATAGAGAGAAAGAAAGAGAGAGAGAGAGAGAGAGAGAGAGAGAGAGAGAGAGAGAGAGAGAGAGAGAGAGAGAGATACGATTTGACGGATAAATATTAACACAACGATTCGGAAGTATTTAAAGTTGCAACGAGTTGGTTATATGAAGTAAAAGGTTCCTAGCTTCAGGATCGTTAGTGAGTTTTATGAAGATGATATTCTCTGTCCCGTTAGCGTTCTAGTGAATTTTAAACGATCGTTTTTCCTACATTGCCGGTTGCGTTAATTAGAATATACGACGGTGATATTATACGGTGTATGTATATATATACACACATACATACACACACACACGATGGTGTTTGAATTAGAAATTATGACAATTTTTCTTTTTGTTTTTTGTTTTTTCTTTTTTCTTTAGTTTTATTTTTTCCAACGTTTATTCATTCCGGACATTAGTAGGTGCTTCTGGCCTCTCTTTCTATCTCTATCTCTATCTCTACGATATATTTCATCCAAACGTTGAGAAACGAGAAGCTGTTCCTACGGTTACTCGACGTTTTTCAATGACACGGTTCTAATGTCCCTACCGTGATAAAAAACTTGAACGAGTTGGATTCGTTTTGTACGGTCTATTTCATTTTCTGGACTGCACTGCGTAATAATATTCGTTCCTTCTCCACTTGACTTCTTTCTGGCCTAACGGCCTAACGTTCGAGTCTAATAGTAGATCTAATAAACTCTCTTGGATTGAGAATGTCGTGCATCGTCTTGTACAAGTGCGAACGCTGTCTCTCTTTCTCTTTCTCTTTCTCTTTCTCTTTCTCTATCTCTCTCCCTCCGTATTTTCCTCAAAGTAATTAAACCGTGAAACAACCTTGACGCGAAAGCTACGAAGGTAACGATAGGAGGAAGCTCCTGGTCTAAGGGTCGATAAAAGCAGAGTTGTCTGGTTAACGGGATATGCTTTATACATATATATATACATATATATATATACATACATACGTACATATATATATATATATCCCTGGAGAATATCCAAAGAAGATAGTACTTGATATACGATCGTAGAACGGTATAAATTAACTCTCGGTGACATTTAGATTAATTGTTCGCGAGTCGACAAGTGTTGTACGAGGCATCGTTTTTAGGGTAAGGAGAATCGTAATCATTATCGCAGCTGCTCCTACGCGAATTTCTGTTCGATGTCTCTGTTTCTATCTATCTCTATCTCTATCCATTCCTCTTTCTCTTTCTCTTTTCTCTCGTTTACATTGAATCTCGTATAAATTCTAATGGTAATGAATCCCGTCGCTAAAGAGAGAAGAAAGATAGATAAAGGGATAGATGAAAGGGAGAAAGAGTTGAAATACTTACATCGAATTGATATATAATCAAGCTTCGAACGAAGAACCACGAATTTTATTGAATCAACGAAAACTATAAGATATATTCAGATACAAAGGCGCGAATAATAATTTCTTTTTATCAGCTAAATCGTCACTTAATTCGCGAGAATTAAATGACACCGGATATAATATAGGCTTGTTATTTTTCGTGACGAGCAAACGATCTTTGCCGACATTTCTTTCTTTTTCTTTTCTCTTTTCTTCTCTTTCCTTTTTTCTTTTTTTTTTTTTTTTTGATCCACAAGCGGGACTCTCGATTTGATTTAACGCACGATATTGTGAACGAAGCCCCGCGGCTACTTCTCCTGCGAGAAAGAGAAAAGAAAAAAATAGCGAGATGAAGAGAAAGAAAGAGAAGGAGAGAGAAAAGAGATAAAGAAAGAGAGTTCGACCATCATTAGGACAAAACGTTCCCTTTGATCCTGTCACGAGCGTTGGGTTCCCGTAGGATCACTTTCCAAACGATGTGCCTTCGAATTTTAGTGGACGTGTACGTTTTATCCTTCGAACGATGAGATTCTTTTCTTCCTTTCGCTTACGTTTCTCTTTTCTCTTTCCCTCTTTCTTTCTCTTTCTCTCTCTTTCTCTTTTATTCTCTATCTGTCTATCGTTATTGATATTCGACGGTCTTAGGCACGAATGGGACTGCGGTAAGGCGCCCGCATTGTGTCAACAACCCTCGAGAGAAAAGCAGAAGCTGCGAATTATGATAGGGGCCGAAGCACCCCGGTGTTGTCATTAGTGGTGGCTGAAAGAGTAGGGGGATGGAATTGGGAGAACGAAGAGGAAGAGGGGTGTGTGTGTGGAGAGGGGCGGGTTAGGATAGAGGGGTAAGAGACGAGCGTAGGGAAACGGCACGAAGCCTAACCGAGCACGTTTTCAAACTTGTGGCACGATTCGGTCAATAGTTTTCGTTCTATGTGGGGTGTTTTAAGTTAAAATTATTGTATACTTCTCTTTCTCTGTCTATCTCTCTTTTTCTCTTTCTAATGTGTTATCTCGAAAAATATCTTGATCGATAACGATCAGATCATTAGGATAGTAAATAATTAATAACGACGGTAGTCCGTTTCAGTAAAAATGTTCGATACGATATATTGGCTTTTTCGTTTAGTAAATTATTGAAAATTCATTGATAAGTCATTGATAAAATGTACTTGAAGTTTTTTTTTTAATAGCGTTTCTATTAATGGCGTCACGAAATGATCCGTGTTATGAAGTATGGATCGTATCGTATATTCATGCTTCATTTCTTATTTTTCTTTCATTTTGTTATTTTTTTATTCCATTTAATTCACGTCAGAAGCTAAGAAAAAAGAAACAGAGAGATAGAGATAGAGAGAGAGAGAGAGCGAGAGAGAAAGCGCGAGTAGTAGTAACAGTAGCAGTAGCAGTAGCAAACCAATGGCGAAGAACGGCAATTTCCTCGGGTATATCCGGATTTACGGTACTCCTTGAAGATATCGAACAAATTTAGCGCGAAACACGTAACGAACGAGCTTTGCACTGCCGACAGTGCCGAAAATGGCGATATAGGAGAGTGAGTGAGAAAGGAAGGAAGAAGAGAGAGGAATAGGAGGAGGAGAGGGAGGGTATATAGGGTGCTTGGCAGTTGAAAACTTTAACTACCTCACAGCTCATAACTCCGTTATGACCTCCGTACTCCGATATCTGTAGCTACCTATATATATTTATATATATATATATACACATACACACACACGTATATATAGAATATATATAAGCACACATCCCTCTTTCGTCGCTTATTATTTTCTTACCCGGGTCAAGACAAATATTGTCTAGACATTAGTGCTCTCGAAGCTCTAGAAGAGGAAGGACTCTTTCTTTCTCTCTCTCTCTCTCTCTCTCTTTCTCTCTTTTTCTCTCTTTCAATCTCTTACTCTTTTCTTCTCAACATTGCCCTCTCGATGTTATTTCAAGCGATCTACTTTCCCAATCCGGACGCTCTCGATCAGCCATAAGGCACGAACATAAATGGAGAGAAGTAAGCCGAAACGGAAGAGGAGGATAATTTTTGGTTGCTGGTATATCGTTTATCAATAGACACGCGATGGTCAATTTTGTGTCGATTTCATTTTCCGTCGGATATGGTGTCGTCGTAAACACGAGACACAGGCACAGGTATAGGTATAGGTATAGGTATAGGTACAAGTATAGGTATAAGCACAGTTACAGACATAGGCGGCAAGGATCGCCTCCGATCCTTCTTTGGTAAAGCTTCAAAGGGAGAGATTGCTCGATCCCTCCCTCCTCCCTCGTCCTCTCGTTCGTTCCCTATACTGCTGCTTGTTATGTCAGCGCAGGAGGGTGGCTTCGCCTTTTTTCTCCTCTTTTTTTTTCTTTTTCCCTTTTTTTTTCATCCCTACGGCCTTCTTCAATGGACTTTTTTTCTGATCTTTCTCTCCTTCCCTCTCTCCCTTCCTGTTCCTCTCTTTATCCCTCTCTTTCTCTCTTTCTCACTCTGCTTGGTCCAACCGATGGTTTCTTTTGGTATGAGTGTGAAAATAACAAGCTCCTGTAGAAGCCAGGAATATCTTGCACAAATTTATTTATGGTCTATGGCGGACATTGAACGACTGCGACGACAACAACGATTACTATGGTGTGTGCATTGTGTCTACCAAAAGGACCACCATCGGGAATTCATAGGACGTTTATAGGTTACTTCCTTATGCATATATATATATATATACACACTTGTGTGTGTGTGTGTGTGTGTATTTGTGTACATACGTACGTACGTATGCATTTATTTGTGTGTAAGAGTCTCTACCGTCGAACAGGCGAGCTATTCACGAGAGGATTTAGGGTCGTCGGATTGTTTGCTCGTGAACACTTGTACTTAATCTAACGTATTATTTGATGCTCCCTAAGAGACGTTCGAAAAGAAGACGGCTAAGTTCTCTCCGTCTAAGATCAGGCCGATCAACGGCTCGTCTAACGATCAACGATTTCATCGATTTTCTTATTTCATCATTTTACTTTGTTACGTATCACCAATGTTTTATATCGACGAATACGAAAAAGGGTACTACGATATTAATTTAGTAAAAGCGGATTCTGGATTCGATCTTGAACTCCTCGCGCGTTCATTCTGTCATATGTCCGTTCATTCATTCGTGCGGAACGAAATGTTTTAAACGATGATTCAGCTTGAGAATCTGAAAGAGATAGAAAGAGAAACAGAGAGAGAGAGAGAGAGAGAGAGAGAGAGAGAGAGAGAAAGAAAGATAGAAGAACAACGACCCTTTCCGTCAGTCAAGGAAGCGTCAAAAGCTAGCGCTACCAACCCCTTGACAGCCACTTTAAAATTACACCGATAATGAAATCGAGTACCGACCCCTAATTCCTAAGCTAAACCCTGCGGACGAGAAAGACCGGAGGAACAGATGCGAGGACAATGGCGAGTCGATCGTCGGTGCGAAATGAATTTAAAGTTGGGATTTAAAGGCTATGCGAACACAAAACATTTCACCCCTTTTCCTCCCTCTATCTATTTATCTAGCTACCTATACCTACCTACCTACCTACCTATCTTCCTTCCTACACAGATTTTCTCTCTATCTCTTCCTTTTTTTTTCTCATTTTTTTTTTTCTTCTTAGTACAAGATAATCCGACAAAATGGCGGTAGTTATTAAAAGCCGATCGTTCGTAAGAGATGTTAGTCTTTCGTAAAAAAAGGTAGGAGAGGGTTCGATCTACTCTTTCTCTTTCTCTCTTCCTCTCTCTTATTCTCTTTTGTAAAACAAGTAGTTAAACAAGAAGGTAAGAGAGGGATTCTCGAAATAATCGATTACATTAGCCTCGTACCTTTTCGATATTCATAGCTATCGTATATCGTTATTACTTTTTCTTTTCTTTTTTTTTTTTTTTTCTTTTTTTAACGAATACGTTGTCGGCAGTGATCTCACAAGAACAACGTTTGCGTATATACACAGACAAACGTATATTCGCACACGCACATGTAGCAATTTTGTGAGGTGAACTATAGAGTGACGTATTCTCACGAGATTATAGGTTAACGCGTCTAGAGGCTATTTTCCCATCGCCATGAAATGTATATCTATTAAGGGAAAAGATGGTGCATTGGTAGAGTTATAGTCTTTCTAGATAAACGATACGTTTCTGCTCGTTTTCTTTTTTATTCTTTCTTTCTTTTTTTTTTTTTTTTTAAATTTCTTTTTACTTTTTCTCGTCCTAGAAGTAGCACGCATAAAGCTTTCTAGCTTTTCGAATAGGTATATACTTTATCTAGCGAATGGGCCAACGATTTAGCGTAAGTTTCTCTTGTCCCATTTAGTTTGGAAGATTTAATACCTTCGTCGTATGTTTTACGATATAGTTACACATACTTATATAGGTATATATATATATATATATATTACCTGCACTAGTTACGAGTGGGTGGAGTCTACGACTAGAGACGCTAAGAACAAGCATGAGAGAGTAGGATAGTGCTCCATGTACTTAAAGTAAATGAGAGAGACAGAGAGAAAGAGAGAGAGTGAGAGTGTGAGAGTGTGAGAGTGAGAGAGTGAGATGGATAGATAAAGAGAAGCGTTATGCATGGGGTGCCATTCCGGCGAGCTTTAACACCCGTATATAAGGGTGAAATTACACCTCCGGCCATTCCTGTATTTTCGGAACTTGATTAACGCGAGCGACCTAGAACGATTATGGCACTACGTGACGAGATTAGTTAGTCCAGTCATCTCAAAGTACTCCAGTCGTCTGATATCAAGCGTTATGGTCAAACTACGGTCATCACCGTCTGTCCTACTTCTCGGATGTATTTTCGAAACTCGAGCCGCACGATTTTCATAATAATTCGTATGGATATAATTATCATAAAGATATCTGATTATCATACGTATCATACGTTTTTTTCTTTTTCTTTTTTTTTTTTTTTTTTCCCATAAAATTATAAAACGTAAGTGTTGTATGTTAACTATGAAATTAATGATGTTATATATTCTTATGTATATCGTTAAATAAGATTAATCAATCTTAAATATTAATCTTAATAATTAATTAAATATTAAAATTAAATAACGAAGTATCATGTGTTGAGAATATTTAGAAGTTTTAGAAAGATTTTCATAATAATTTATATAGATATTATTTTTGTAGAATGATTATAATCATACGATATATTATTTTACGGTTTTCATACGAGATATTATCATAACGATATACGATTATAATCATCGTTCCGATTTTTTTTTTTCTTCTTCTTTTTTTCTCATGAAATCATAAAACGTAGATGTTGTATGTTATCAGATATATGATGTTATATATTCTTATATATTATTAAACAACGTTACAAGTTGAACATTTAGAAATACGAGTATCGATCGATCTTATACGACGAAACTACCGAATGTTAGCGGAACATAGAACGTGGAAAACACCATAACCATAGCCATAATATACCTATACTATATGCGAATTCTCAGATCTGGGACATAAAGCATGACTTATAGTACTTACTTACGATCGACAGTAGTAGCGTATCGACTTACGTTTTCGTTGGTAGTTTTACCTTTTCGAGTAAACCTTCAAACAGTCCCTATCCTCTTCCTGTCCTATCCTATCCTACCCTATCTCATCCTTTTACACCCTTCCTTTTCCTCTCGAAGCTCGAATCTTTGGATTCGGATATAAAATCTTTCATTTCCATTTCGAAATTCGTTCGAGTCGTGTTCTCACGATTTTGTGTGTTGGTATTCTCGTATCTGTGTTGGAGAAAGATAGAAAGATAAAAAGATAGCGATAAAGAGAGAGAGAGAGAGAGACAGACAGAGACAGAGAGAGAGAGAGAGAGAGACAGAGAGAGGAGAAGGAAGTCAGGAAGAAGGGAGAGCGTGTGTTTTTAGTATCGCAGGGGGCGCGAGGCGATAAAACTCGCGAAACATTATACAGATTTGTCGGTCGGACTGCTTTTACGATTTTTCTTCTCGACGTCTCTGTCGATTTGAATCGAGTGTCTGGTCTTCTTATTATTTCTCTCTCTCTCTCTCTCTCTTTCTCTTTCTGTCTTCCTCATATCTTTTCCTTCCTTTCTTTCTTCTTTTCTTTCTTTCTTTCTTTCTTTTTTTCTTTCTTTCTTTCTTACTTGCTTACTCGTAGCTACCTCACCCTTGGCTCTCCTTCTTTCTCACTTTTTATTCCCATAATTTAATTATCTTGACTTTACGGCCGGGGACTAGCTCTAGTGGTTTAGATTCAACGACCATAACCGGCTCGCATAAATCCAAGCGAGAGATATCGCGTTTACTTGGAGTCTCTCTCTCTCTCTCTTTCTCTTTCTCTTTCTCTTTCTATCTATCTATCTCTTTCTATCTCTCTTTCTCCATGGATATTCTCCATCCATAAAAACAGCGTTACGAAGAATACCACGACTCTTCGATCCTTACCGAGACCAATTTGTCGAGGCGTATACCATCTTGGAGACCTCAGGCTATACTACCTGTTTTAGCTTATTAATTTATGGAGTTGGGATCGTCGGTAATCCGTGCTTTTATGCCAACGATAAATAATCAAAAGGAATTTTCAAAGAGAAGAAAAAAAAAAAAAGGAAAGAAAGAGAAGGAAGAAAAAAGACAAAATTAAAATGCAACCGAAGGAGGAGTTAGTCGTAAGTCGTTCTTTTCTTTTCCTTTTTTTTTTCTTTTCTTTTCTTTTTTTTTTTTTGTTCTTTTCTTTTTTTTTTATTTATAAAAAATCGTCTAGTTGATGGTGAAAAATACGAACGGGGATTGGTGAATGGATTTATAGGAAATTAAAAGCAATGCAAAATGAATAACAAGAGAAAAAAGAGAGAGATAATTGATCTTCCTCCGAACTTGATCATGCTCATTTTACAATGTCGTCAGTAGCGATATGATTTGATTTAATGAAACTTAATTACACGGGTAGTATTATATTATACTTGTCTATAAAAAAAAGATATGTATATATAAAAAAAAAATATTTAAAAGAAAAAGGAAGAAAAAGTAGAAGAAGAATGATTAAGGAGACGAAAGGGAAGCGGATAATTCTATAGATCATTTCCTTTCTTTCTTTCTTTCCTTCTTTCTTTCCTTTTTTTTTTTTTTATATTTATTTTCTCTCATTCAAGAGGGTGAAACGCGCAAAAGATAGAAAAATATGTCGAGGATAAAAACTAAACGTAACGCAATCGTTCCTTCCTTGGTAATACTCATCACGGTTCGTTGAACGTCGTGGTGCGATACCAGGTGCTGATGAGTTCACCACCGGAAGTGGAATTCCGATATCTCTAAACGCGGCCGAACACGTTTATGTATATATCGGAATAAAAAAAAAAAAAAAAAAAAAAAGAAAGAAAGAAAAGAAAAAAAAAAAGAAAAAAAAATGAGCCAAAAAGACATGAGAAGAGATAATAGGGAATCACTATATATATATATAGAGGGATACGTAAGGGTGCGTTCGTATGCTGAATGAATGCATGAATGAAAAAGAGAGAGAGAGAGAGAGAGAGAGAATGCTAACAACATAACGCGATACAATGGCCGACGTCATGATTTCTTTTTCGTACGGTAGTTCGTGATCAGCGGGGTGGCTTTTCGCGACGACTCGTTCGAGGATAATTATAAAACGAGCCAACCAGGGCTCTTTTTGATCGTTTAGGGGAGAGAAGGGATGATATGTATTCTTTTGACCTTTTTCCCTCGGATTATCGAAGGGTATGCGGATGTATTGAACAAACTCTGCTAATATTTTTTTCTTTCTTTCTCTTCCTCTTTTTTCTCTCTTCTTTTTTTTCTTTTAATCGAAAATGTACTTTTTCCTTTCTCTTCTTTTATTCGAAATCTATATGAGTGTATGTATGTATGTATGTGTGAAAGAGAGAGAGAGAGAGAGAGAGAGAGAGAGAAAGAGAAAAAAAAATGAAAAAGAATTTGTGTTTTATTAATTAAATCCATTCGTTAATTCGTTCGTTCGTTCGTTCGTTCGTTCGTTCGTTCGTTCGTTCGTTCGTTCGTTCGTTCGTTCGTTCGTTCGTTCGTTTGAAGAGAGAGATAGATAGATAGACAGACAGACAGATAGATAGGTAGATAAATAGATAGATAGATAGATAGATAGATAGAGAAAGAGACAGAGATGGTCTTTATCAACTTGACATTTTTCCTGTCTGTTCGTATTCGACGGAAAACGTAATTTGTTAATTCGAGGGCCGCCGAGCGAACCGGCGATTCCCAATGGGGGAAAAGCGATGGTATTCGGGAACGAAATTGCGTATTTATGCCGCGCATAATCCAGCCATTTCGCGAATAGCGTTGAATCTATCAATGCCGTCGCATTACCGGTTTCATTTTCCTACGTCGATGGAGACACACAAAGCCTTAAAAAATAGATTCCCATCTCTCCTCCACCACCTTTTCCTCCCTCTCTACCCTCTCGTCTACTTCCTTTTTCTACTGTTCCTTGGTCGAGTTAACGGGCACGCAGGATATCTGCTCGATTTTTTATCCCTACAAAATCGACGTCGTCGTCGTCGTCGTCGTCGTCTTTTGCTCGTTGCCTGTTTGCCCTGGACCTAGCACGACGTTTAGTCACTTCTTTTCTTTTTTCTTTTTTCTCTGTTTCTCTCACTCTCTCTCTCATTCTCATTCTCATTCTCATTCTCATTCTCTTCCTTCCGGTCCAATACGAATCGGTCGGTCGTATCTCGAATGAAATTCTAACGAACTCTGTGATAGATAGGCGACACGTAGTTTACCGGTGATCAATCAATCGTACGAAAAGGGACACTGTCCATATACGTAAGTAGAAACGACGGGAGAGAAAGACAGAGAGAGAATGTATTCTCGTTTATATTCTCTCGATCGATCTCTAACCCGACAAATTATTCGCGTTCGATATTACTCCGATACATTAATAAGAGATAAATGTAACAGTAATGTGTGATATATCGATTCGATTCAAGAATCAAATCCTTCGAAATTTTGTTCTTTTACTCCTCCTATTTTTATTTATTTATTTATTTATTTATTTATTTATTTTTTTTTTACTACCACCCTCCCACCTCCACACTCCATCCGATCGTGGAAAAACACTTTGTTCGGACAATTACCCGATCTTTATTTCCTTTCGAATACTTTGAAGCAATAAGATTTTCTTTTTCTTCGATCACCAATCGAATCTTCCTTTTTCAGGCGAGGTTTACGTTGAAGCAATAAAGTCCTCTTCTCGTATCGCTTCGATCAGGAGACGGAAGAAGAGATACGGAAGAGAAGGAAAGAGGAAGAAAGGAGGAAAGAAGGATGGAAGAGGAACGTGAGTCGCACAAGTAGGCCTACGAGACGAGGATGATTGCGAGGAATAAAAGTCGCAGGGTGTGACTGATCGTTTATTCCGTCGGGTTGGGATGAGACGTCGAAAAGAGGTTTCGTTTGCTGTGTGTATATAGAGAGAAAGAGATAGATAGATAGAGATAGAGAGAGAGGGGGGGGGATGGATAGAAATGAAATCGTTACGCGTCGAGGGATATTAGGGTGTTACCAGTAGCATTGGTACTAGTAGAGAGTAGCAACAAACTGTGATAGTACCAACCCTAATATTTGCGAGACTACACATGGAAGAGAAGAAAAGAATTTGTACTGTTACGATAGACGTTTCGCGATAACATTCCCGTACTTTCATTTCGAAGTCTCCTGACTTCTAACGACTTCTTTCTCTTTCTTTCTTTCCTTCTTTCTTTCTTTCTTTCTTTCTTTCTTTGTTTTCATCTTTCTATCGATTTTGTCGAGAATTACCTCGAGAAAACGATACTACTAACTTATCGAGTGGAATTTAATCTTCGTTCGAACGTTTTTCTTACGTGAGAAAGAGAAAGAGAGAGAAAGAGAGGAGCTGTTGAGAAGGATAATTCGATCGTGAAGAATAATATCTAATCGTGTTATTTAATTAAGTAATTAATCGTCGCGACAATAAGTTCTTGTTTTTCTGTCTTGCTTTTTTTCCCCCCTTTTTTTTTTTTTTTTACTTTTTCTTTCTCTCCTTTTTGTCACTTTTCTTTCCTTTCCTTTTTTTCTTCTTTTTGTTTAATTATCATAAAGACTCGCGACACTCGATCGATTCATTTATATCGTTGTCAACGTCGAGTAATGATTGCTTACTCGTAATTATCGACACGCTAGTATAAACGCGTTTTGAAATCTTTATGTTGTTAAAAGATGAAAGGAGAGAAATAAGAATTAGAAGAAGAAAAAGAAGAAGGATAAAGCGACAGAAATAGGAACTTTGCCGGTGCTGTGTAATTACCTAATGAGCTAATTTGATTAGCATTTGCAGTTGTCACAGGTTTCCCACAGTGCGAACGTAACAGACCTCACTCTCTTTCTCTTTCTCTTTCTCTTTCTCTTTTTCTCTCTCTCTTTTTCCTAAGCGTCGACGGTGTTCTCTTCGTTCTTATCGGATCGAGTCGTGTGCCACGCGTAATTGCACCATCGCGTCGAGATAATATGCAAACGAGCTTGAGGCGCGCTTTTAATGATATGTGTGAATCCTACTGCAAACGAGTTCTCGTCGACGCGTGACAAATGGACAGGTAGAAGAGACCGTAGCCTTAGGCCGATCGATTACTATACCCCTACTTCGGGAACATCCTCGATCTGAATTCGATAAGATCACGAAACGATTGAAACGAAAACGAGTAAAATGAAAGTCGAAGAAAAGAAAAAAACAAACTGGAGATTCAAAGAAAAATAAATAAATAAATGAATGAATGAATGAATGAATGAATGAATCGAAAAAAGAAGTTTACGTATTACGTCGCACGTTTAGTTTTATTTAAAGTTTTATAAAAAATTAATTCAAAAAAAAGAGATCGCTCTATCAGTAGTTGGTTTTTTGATCCTCCGTTTACGAACAAAGAAAAAAAGGAGAAAAAAAGAAAAAAGAAAAAGTTGCTTTTCACGGCAAGAACAAAAGGAAACAATCGTTCCGAGACGAAAATAATATAAAATGTGTTTCTACCGGAGTGTTTGAACGGATAAGCTTGCCGATAAAAGAGTCTTCGTGATAATTAGCTTCACCCTGGTAATAATAGTGAATTCGAGAGAGAAACAAAGAGAAAAGAAAGAGAGAAAGATCGGCCGTGTCCCCTTTTTTAATTGTTATCGTTAAAAAGAGAACTAAGTGGCTGGAGAAGAAGGGGTGAGTAGTAGGTATCAGGGGGTGGTAGGACGAAGGGATAGGTGAGCGAGGGTAATACACAAGGTAGTCGAAGAAAAAAATGCGAACGGGGCTCGAAATAATAGCAAGAGATAATAGGGATAGAGGGAGGGTTCGGACCTCTCTTCTTCTTCTTCTTCTTCCCTTATTTAAGGGAACGTCCGTTTATGATTGAAACTGTTTCCCTGCTTTTAGTGGCTATTTAAAAACTCTGCTTTATTACGTCCCGACGTAACGCACAAAGATTCTTATATAAAGTCATTATAATCTTTTGGATCATGTGATCAGGGAGGAGTAACAGAAGCTTTTTTTTTCTATTTTTTTCTTTCTTTCTGTTTTTTTTTTCTTGAACGAACGAACGAACGAACGAACTCGTGGCTTTTTTTTCTCTCTATTATTATCTATCATTATCTATCATCATCATCATCATCATCATCATCATTTTTTTTTTTGCTTTTCTTTTTATACGGAGAGATAGAAAAAAATCAATAGGAAATAAATAGAAAAAAATTTCATTCGTTCGAAGCAATTTTGATGATCGATTGGATCCCTATCGTTACATCGATTTATCGGTCTTTACGTTCGTTTCTCTCGTGTTCGTAGAATAAATAAGGAAATGGATTTGAAGATGGCAGACGTTGCTCTTTTAACCGTGACCTCTCTTCTCTCGACGATCCTTAAGGCCGCCTCGTGGTTGGTTGGTTGGTTACCTTACCGTTGAAAAGTATTCGCGAACGAACGAACAAGCGTTAGGTACTCTCGCTTCGTCAACGATCGTCACGCCAGCTTTACATACGCTTGAACTCGACAACGCTTGGGTTAAACGATATTACGTACGCATTCAACGAGGCCGAGTTATGCGAACCCGTCGGCGGGTTAAAGCGAAGATAAATCAGTGTAACATTATTACGTCTCATAGAAATCGTCGTGTACCCACTTCTGAATCCATTAAGGGCGCCACGATATGCGTTCGACGAGAACGATTTTATTTTTCTACTTGGTGAAATATTCTGCGTGAGATAATACGCGTTAAAGAATATTTTCTATCCCTTTCTGTCTTTGTTAGACAATAGCAAAGTATATAAGAAAAAGAGATATGAAAAATTTGTTAAGTTAGGTCGAGACGAAGTAGAAGAAAAAGAAAAAGAAAAAGAAAGGTTGACTAATAGTATACGATTCGTCAAAAGATTATCGTGTGTGTGTATATGTATTCTCTTTCTCTCTCGGTCTCGTTTAAATGTTTCATAAATTTTCATACGTACTCTCTCTCTCTCTCTTTCTCTCTTATACCTGACGAGATATATATATATATATATATATATATATATATATATATATATAAAAGATGTATGTGCGTAAGTACTTACTAACATGTACACACGTTATACAAGCATACTTAAATACTTCTTCGAGGTCTTTGTTGCGACACCGAGATGAATCAACCTGCATGGATTCGGGTCGTCCCTGACAATGGATTGATTTAGTGCACTTATGTTTGAGACGATCTCTGACTGCCTTGGACAGCTCCTTAGATGCTTCTCGTGTAAGGAGATAGAACCTTCGAGGTGAATACACGTGTATAGTGTGTGAGAGAGAGAGAAACAGAGAGAGAGATGAAAAGACGTTTAAGTCTCTCTCTTGTACATGTGTCATAAGTGCACCTTAGCAAACGGGAACACCTATCTATTATTATTATTATTATTATTATTATTATTATTATTATTTTTTTTTTATAATATGCATCTATAAGCTTTTAGAAGAATGTACTATGATCATAGTGTTTCGTTTTGAATCATGCTTCGTCTTCCACCTATGTATTATTTTTTCTTCTTTTTTCTTCCTTTCTTTCTCTCTTCTTTTTTTTTTTTTGTAGAGTCTCGCTTTAAAGATCAGAGGATTATCGCACGATTCGATGCTCGGTCACGCACGCGCGTGTGCGACATGCCTGTCGCATGACTCCACCTGCAAATCCGCATCCCCCAACTCTGATTTAAAACGCGACCGTTCGTATATCTCGCGGCTGAACAGCGTCGATAGTGTAGACTCTCTCGCTCTATTTATCTATCTATCTATCCATCTATCTATCTATCTATGTATCTAGATATCTATCCATCTATCTATCTATCTATCTATTCAAACCATTCATTCATCTTTGTCTCTCACAATTACTTTTTCGATAGAATCGTCGTACTCTCGTTGTTACATTTTTGGATTATGGTCGTTCGATGTTTCATAAAACAGCCTATTGAAATCTGGTGTATTACGTTTTTTTTTTTTTTTTCCTTTATTCTCTCTCTCTTTTTTTTATCGCATCTAAAATTGTTCATTTATCGGCCTAGCTTTCGATTCCTCTCCGTCAATGTTATCTCAACGTTCGACAATTTTTCAAAATTGGCATTTTTCGAATCGAATACGCGAGAGAATTTCCGGCGACGGGGGCTCGCGTCCAACGTTGGAATTATTAATTACCGAGTTCGCGCTTTTCCACCTGCCAACCCTTGCCAGCCTTGTTTTTCTTTTTTTTTTCTTTCTTTTTATTTCTCTCTCTTTCTCTCTCTCTCTCTCTCTTTTTTCTCTCTCATTTTTTCTCCCTCTTTCTCTTTTTTTCGTCACTCCCACCCCCGTGTTTTTTAGCGGCACGAATTTTCGGCCTCGACGTGTAATCGTTCGCATTCCGTACGCTCGATTGACCGGCACGAACTAAAACGTGCGATCGTTTCCGAGCACGCTCGTATGTACGAGTCGGACGAGTTACAGAATTACAGCGGCTTTTTTCTTTTTTTTTTTTTTTTATTTTGCCCTTCCCGTAAAAACTCGACCTCCGACGAATGACCATACACGTATGTATTACGTATATATATATACGTCGTGTGTTGTATGCATTTACGTTGCTACCTATCGACGAATTAGATTCTCGTGGTTTTCTCGATAAGGATCGATAAATCGATTAGAGTTATAAACTTATTATTGTTATTGATTAATTGATTGATTGATTGATTGATTTATTTATTTATTTACATAGACCGATTTAAATTGAAATCCGTCTATACTTTTTTTTTCTCTCTTTTCTCTTTTCTTCTTTCGAATTTAAGAAGCTTTAATACGTACGTATATTCGTTCGTAACGTGAAACACGAAATGGGGATGGGATGGTGAGATAGAAGGGAACGGAAAGGGATGATAGGTCTCGTACGATTCTCTGATTTTTTAATCCACCCAGGAGGAAGCTGATGCTACTGCTACTACTGCTACGAGGTTGCTTAAGCAAGCCTGCATTTAAAGGGGTGGTCGAAACGGATTAAGGGGCTCGCTCAAGTGGTGCAACCTACAATCAGATTTTACGAACGAATGCACTGGATAGATTCGACTGGATGCCAGCTGGCGAAAAGTCTGTGCACTTTGAAAAAAGAAAGAAAAGAAAGGAAGAAAGAAAGTAGAAAAGAGACAGAGAAGATACAGAGGGAGAGTTTCGATGTAATAAATTCTTGAGCCGATTTGAACAATAAGCAAGTATAGTCATTTCTCATTCTCTTCTCCTTTTTTTTTTCTTCTATTTCTTTTTCTTTCGTCTTCTTCTTCTTCTTTTTCTTCTTCTTACCTTCCTTTTGCTCTTTCTATCGACTCCATGATATTATACAGCTCGGTTTTATTTCAGGGCACGGTCGCGATTAAAATTCACGTTACAAAGCGTCCTTGACTTTTAACGAAGCACTTCGTACCTCCTCTCATTGAAGAACCGGACCTCGTCGAATCGAATTTTCTTCGAGGAGGACAACGACATATCTCTTACTTTTTTTTCCTTTCTTTTATTTATTTTTTCTTTCTTTTTTTTTGTTCCTTTTCTTTTTTCTTCTTTCTCTCTTCCTCCTTCTCTTCGTCTAGACCTAATACGATTTAGAAGTAACTTAATTATAATTATTAAAACCGTAATAAATAATCGTAACGTGGAACTTTACAATCGCAAGCTCGTATAATTCTCTACTTACCGAATTTGATTTTATACCGTCGAACCGAACTACTTTGTTATTTAGTATCTCAAGAATTTTATTTCTTGTTATAATGTGATTGTATTGGTATAAATAATATCGTCGGTTTTTAAATGAAATGATTTCTTTTCTCTTTTTTAGTTTTGTAATTTTTTTGATTTATATATGCACGATAAAAAATTGATTTATAGACGTTTAACACTTGCTTTTCTTATTTATCTATCAATCTATCTATCTATTTATCTATCTATCTATCTATCTATCTGTCTATCTATATATATATATATATATATATATATATATATATATATATATATCTGTAATATAACACGGTAAGATTCTTCCTACATCCTTCGATCTTAACTTTTTTTTTCTTCTCCTCCGCAAGAAAATTCGATTATATGATGGAAGGAGGAAGTCGAGGTAACTGAGGCGTTAAGCCGACGTACGCAAGCTAGATTGTTTTCGATCTCGATGTGCGGTCAAGGATACCAACGAATAGGAGGAGGGTTTGGTGGACGTTATGTTTCGAGATCGTACATCACTTAGTGACAAAAGTCCTGCGTTTTTTTTCTATTTCTTTTTTTTTTTTTTGCGTCTGAGATAGTCGAAGTAAACGCGTGAGAGATGATCCCGATGATGTGGTCAGAGAAGGATAGAAAGAGTAGGAGAAGAAGAAGAAGAAGAAGAAGTGAAAGAAGTTGAAAAATGAATCGTGTTCGATCGAATGAAAAATATAAAACGCAGTCGGTTCGATCGTTATGTCAAACGACGAAAATGAGCAGTGATAGAAGAACGTTATAGAAATCTCCGGCTCGATTATTTAGAAAGATAGAGAGAAAGAGAAAGAAAATAAAATGAAAAAGATAAAATAATCTTGATGCTCATGAAGAAACATGACTTCTAACGATTGGATCGAAAGTGGTTTTTGTAGAATTACTCGAGAAGATAAAAATCTTTCCCTTTTTTACTTTATTTCATTTCGTTTCATTTCACTTTTTTTCCGTTTCGTTCATCTCTTTCTCTCTCTCTCTCTCTCTGTTTCTCTCTGTCTTTTTTTTTTTTTTCATTTTTTCAGGAAGGAAAAAGAGTCATTTGGGAAAATCGTGGCACAAAGTGTCGACTATAGGGAAGGACGCGAATGTGTGATTAGCGAGAGAAAAATTGTACTCTCTCGAGTCGTATTATACGTTGCCGGGCCGTTCGGCGCACGTATGCGCTCATATCGTGTACCGTCGTCGGCGTACACGCTCGGTGTGAAGCATAAACCGAAGCATAAACCGAGCAAGCGAGCGTAAAGCATAAAACGCGAAATGCAACGCAATGCTCGGTGACAGATGCCGTTTATTAACACCCATGCATCGTCCCTAGGAAAATCTATGTATACGTACTTACATTGTATTTTATATATATATATACACACACACACACACACACATATGGAATATTTGTGAGTGTACTTGCATTACGTATCGTCATATATATAGTATACGTAATACATAGTACGTACGTATATATATATATATATATATATATTTCTCTCATATACACGTACTGTCAAAGGTGGTCGTAGTATTTCGTTCATCGTGACAGTCTTGCGAACCTTGGCTTTTATAGCGAAGAATCTTCTTTTTTTTTCTTTCTTTCTCTTTTTCTTTCTTTCTTTTTTTTTTTTCATTCTTCCCCAACGACACTCGCCATGTTTTATTATTCATCCCAGTATGTGCGCGCTACGAGGAGTTATAAGACGAGAGGAAAGAGTTAGTGTTGGCTGGGATGAGAGTAGGGGTTGGATACTTTAAAAATCAGGCGGAATCGCTCGAAATTATTTTTCTTTATCGCGACGATCGTACCCTGGTTATATTCTCAACCCTTCGTATTTCTCTCTCTCTCTTTCTCTCTCTCTCTCTCTCTCTCTCTCTGTTTTATATCTTCTTTTCTCTCTTCGTATTCTCCGTATTCGATCCATCGTGGTTTACTTTTTCATCCTTACGAGTTTTATCTGTCTCGCGTGCGACTTTATACTTTTATTCAATCCTTACGACCAAAGATTTCAAGTAGTTGGAATTGAGATAAATCGGGATCCATTTGACCGGTAGTAGTCGTATTACCAATCACGATCCCGTTCGAATTTATGAGCTTTTTACCGAGAAACTACTTCGCTCTTTCTATCTCTAATTTTATCTGTCTATCTATCTATCTCTCTCTCTCTCTCTCTCTCTCTCTCTCTCTCTCTCTCTCTCTCTCTCTCTCTTTCGCTCTCTGTCTCTTTCTATCACTCCTTTCCTCTAAAGTTTCTTCTTCTTCTTTTTCTTCCTTTTCTTTTTCTTTTTTGATTAAACTTACCGAGACAATAGAAACAAATTACCTTTCGAAGGAGAAACTATTTTCGATATCTTTTTGCGCGAGCTTTTAACGACACTCGCACACATAATCGTTCTTTTTCCAATCGTTATCATGAAAACTACTACGTTGTAAAACGTTTAATTTTTTAAAATTTCTTTCTTCGAGATTTTCTTTTCTTTTCTTTCCCTTTTTTTTTCCTTTATTCTTTTAGCATGCCAACAATTAAATTCGCTCGTGTTTTAAATACGTGTACTCTTCCATTCTCGTCAAATTTTGTTACCGATAACACTATCGATCGATTCGTTCGATTATTGATTAATTTTCCTTTTTCTTTTTTTTTTGTTTTTCTTTCTTTTTTTTCTTTCTACTATCGGATAAGGTTTTATTTGTTCTTTTTCGTAATTTTTCTTTCTCCTTCTCACTTCTCTCTCTCCATCGTTCATCGTTCGAAAAAAGAAAACTCGTACTATTCTTCGATCACTTTTCCTCGTTTTCTTTTCGTCGACGTTGATTACTAGACAGTAATAAGATCATCCAATCTACTTGATCTATAAAATATTCAAGAGATCCTGATAAAAAATCGATCGTAGTCTTCTTCCTTCCTTTCTTCCTCTTTAAATATAAAAGTATATATTATCATTTATACGAGTATTCGTCGTTAGTCCTGACGTCTCTTTCTTCTTTTCGAAACTTATAGGAAATTTATAAAAGGGACTTTTACTATCGAACTTTCGAATCACTCGAACTCTCTTGACAGCCATTTGAGAGACAAAAAAAAAAAGAGAAAGAGAGACAAATAGAAAGATAGATAGATAGAGAGAGATCATTGTTCGTGTTCTCTACGAATCACGTTAGGGTGATTTTCTAATGTTCGAACGTCGAACCTCGTCACCCCTCGTTTCTACTATACGCGAATTAAATGCATTTTACACTCTGTTTCTTTCGTCGCGTGCACAGAAGGGAAACCGAAAGAGAGGAAAGGGGATTAATAAGAGAGAGAAAGAGAGAGTGTATGTGTGTACGTATGCGTGAGAGTGAGAGAGTGAAAGGGAGAGAGAGGGTACTATTCGACCCTCTAATGTCCGGTGACTCGGCAAAGTGCTAAGATGACCGAGGCATCAATCTTCTCGCTTTCTCACTTTTTGTCAAAAGCCAGTAACCTCGGCGATGGCCCCGAAGTCTCTCTCCTTCCGTTTTCGAACAGCAGTCGGAAAGACGTTAACCTCTGCAAGTTGGAGGATAGGCGTTAGACTCGTGTAGGAAAACAAAAAGAATAAAAAAGAAAAAAGAACAAAAGGAGAGAGAGAGAGAGAGAGAGAGAAAAGAAACGAGTGTAGATACTCTATAGATAGAAAAAGAACGAGAGAAAATAGTCCCGTGATTTCCTAGCTCTTTTCCGGTATAGCGACGTTGAAAAATCATTCGAGTCTGATCCCTACTCTTTTCTCAGTTTCTTTTCGTGTTTTTTTTTTTTTTTTTCTTTTTTCTCTTTTCTTTTTTCGAGCATGACGAACCATTACTCTCGTACGCGGTATTTTATATGTATTTGTATGGGTGATAAATCTGTTGGAGATACTATCTTGAAATTATTACGAGTTTATCACGAGATTTGCGTTATGATGTAATAAATTCGAATCGAGTTTTTAATATCTTTTTTTTTATTTTTCTTTTCTTTTTTTTTTTTTTTTTTTCCCCTACGCGTTGAGAGAAAAAACTTGGATGGGTAGACATTTTTGCGAATAATTTCGTCGTTATCGATTTTAATATCGAAAGATATTCGAGATTATCGGAAAAATGATTTTATTATGAATATAAATCTCGAGATAATTCTGTATTTCGAGTTTCTTGATCCTTTCATCCCTTCGCCCTAGGAATAAGATATGAAAGGATTTTTCGTAAATATATTTGAAGTGGTTTCACACACGGTGAAAAATCTTATAACGTGAGAGTGGTATTGCACGGTGCATTCTCTCTTTCTCTTTTCTCTCTCTCTCTCTCTCTCTCTCTGTCGAGAAAATATTCGATTTCCATTCGGTAGAAAGCGTAGTATAGTCTTGCTTTATTTTGAGAAAAATATTCGTAAGAAGCACATATCCACGGAGTCCGTTATTCCGTTTTCTCGCGTTCCGTGTCGCGCATAAAATAAGTATTATGCAGAACTTCCTCCTAGAAGGGTCCTCCTAGTTTCTCGACATTTTCTCTATTTCCCTTTCCCTCTCTGTCTATCCACTTTCTTACCCTCCGACGATTTTTCTGGCACGGAGTCACGCGGGGCCAAAAACTAATAAGAACGAATGAAATACGCGAGTACGTTCCGAGCGATAGGGTCTAAAAGAAAAAGAGTATATAGAATGGAAAGAGAAAGAGAGAGAGAGAGAGAGAAAGAGAAAATAGCAAATTTCTCTCACTTCGATTATTCTTTATATTCGTTCGTCTATCCATATATTTTTATGGATATGAAAGTATTTCAGCCGATGCGAAACGATCGAGAGAAGAAGAAGAAAAAGAAAGAAGGAATAACGAAGACAAGAAAAAAAAAGAAGAAGAAAGAGGATAGAAAGCTAAGTTGAAAAATAAGAGTCTCTCGGTTGAGACTCTCTCTCTCTCTCTCTCTCTCTCTTATTTTCATTCTCTGTAAGGTCGGCGGGTGTCAATAAGCGAGGTCGTTGGGCGAGATGCCGCTGAAAAAAATCGTACCACCGACCGCGAAGGGTGGCAATAAGTTTCGTTGCTTTATCGTCGACGCTTCCATGAAAGTTCGAACGTCGAATCGTCGTTGCGGTGGCCGTTCGACCTGCGACCGCTCTTTCTGTGCTGTACACCGAGCAAAGAGTACGTATTGCAAAGAAACGAATGAAGAGAAGTGGGAAATGAACTTTGAGGAGGTGAAGGAGGATGAGAAGGAGGAGAATGATGATGAGGTGGAGGAGGAAGAAGACGAAGAGACCCAACTGTATTCTGTATAGACCGACTGCGTATATCATTACGTATGTATATGCGTTACGCGTGCTATTCGCGCAAAAATAAGCAAGATGGCAAGAAGAAGGTGAGATTGAGTAGAATGGAGGAGGAGGAAGGAGAGAAACGTTTTTCAAAGAGGAGACCGCTTGAAAAAAGGACTTTCGGATATGGCTCGCAAATCGTAGAGTATACTTTCGTTATATGCTTCGGCCGACATTTTTACGGGCGTACGGTTTGAAGCGGATCAACGTAGCTTGTCGTTGTTGTTGTTGTTGTTGTTGTTTGTTTGTTCGTTTGTTGGTTGTTGCGGTACTTCTCGCGATGTTGCTCGTAAATCCGATGCATCGTTTCTTTCCTTTTTTCATATATATGTATATCATACATATATATAGTAGTGAATTAGGTAATAAGAGTGGTAAGAGTAACAGTAGTAGTAAGGTGTATTAATGTACGCGTACGCGTGATACGTGTAGTTCTCGTGGACTCAACCGTGAAAGCGATATCGAACGAGATTCTTTATATCTTTTATTTATTTATTTATTTATTTATTTATTTATTTATTTATTTATTTATTATTATTATTATTATCTTTTTTTATTCTTCTTTATTTTTGTTTTTTTATTTCTCTTTCTCGTACAATTCGTCTTTCCTCTACCAAGAAATTCAACGTTAATGTCGAACGTGTTCGAAGCTTGCCTCGTCGATTTTTATTAGACGCGATTCTCGGCTCGTAATTTAACGCTGCACGACGCTGGAATTCCCTTATATCTGTCTCTCTCTCTCTCTATCTCTCTCGAAAGCAAATATTTTTCTCGCTTTACTAGTAGCATCGCTCTTGCAAACTACCAGCGAGACGGAGTAAAAGGGTATTCGCAATATCGCAGAAATGTAGTCGACACTTTTTGGCCCGTTGAAGTCTCGAGGTTAAAGAACTCTTCTACGATTCCGTATGTAGTAGCGAAGCTTTTGGAAAAATGGAAAAAGGAAAGAGTTTTTCGTTGGTGGTGGTGGGTTGTTGTAATGCCGACGGCGGCGACAGAAACGACGAACTCGAGTCGGAGTGTCTATAATGCAAGAACGTTTCTACGCGATTGCACCTACCTAGCAACGTTTCTTCTTACGGTTTTCTACGTTACAACAGTCACATTACCATCGTAGCTTTAGCCACGAATAATCAAGGAATATATGGCATCGTGCGATAAGTGTCGAGAGAAAAGAAAAAGAGAAGAGAAGAGAAGAGAAGAGAGAAAGAGAAATCTTCATTTCGAAGAGCGTTGCAATTCCAAGTACCCAATCGAATGTCCACCGGCTATTGAAATATGACGCACGCGGCGAAAGAAGAAAAGAATTTTGTCGAATAATTAATCCTCTTGCGTACGTAAAAGATAGAGAGAGAGAGAGAGAGAGAGAGAGAGAGAGAGAGAGAGAGAGAGAGAGAGAGAGAGAGAGAGAGAGAGAGAGTGAAAATAAAGTGAGGAGGAGAAAAAGAAAGAAAAAGAGAGGAGGAGGAGGAGGAGGAGGAGGAGGAGGAGGAGGTCGTGCGAACGGTGGTCCAAGCACAACACGACGGTACGTACGGTAGCCAGTAATGCCGGTAGTCCTGACAGTCTGGATGAGGGTAGGCCGACCGCAAATTAATCCTCGAGAAAAATTCCGGCTGCAGTAATATTCCCTTTCGGCGTGTGCGAGAAGAACAGAGAAGGAAAGAAAGAAAGAAAGAAAGAAAGAAAGAAAGAAAAAGACAGAGAGAGAGAGAGAGAGAGAGAGAGAGAGAGAGAGAGAGAGAGAGAGAGAGATGGAATCGGACGACGAGAAAAAAAAGAAAGAAGGAAAGAGTGAGATAGGCTCACAGAGAGAAGCCGACCGAGGCGCGAAGCTTAATCGAAGTCCCGACCTTTAAGGTGGCGAACATCGTGGTCCAGCGCCTCCTGCGACATTATTTATTTATTTACGCCACATTCAATTACGGGCGCGAGACCGCAAAACTGATTGCAACGCCGCGTCGGCCAAGCTCCAACAACGCGCCACTCGGCCGGGATTCGCGACGCTATTTGCATGCAAATTCTTTCGAGGCGCTATCCTCCGCATGCGGAAGAATCCGAACCGTTGCGAATCGTTCGCGTACTCAACCAAGTCTCTTTTCAGTCTCCTCTTATTCTCCCTTGCTTTCTATTGGTCTCTTACTGTCGACCATCTTCCTCCCTTCTCATACCTACCTACCTACCTACCTACCTACCTACCTACCTACCTATCTGTCTACCTACCTACGTATATATGGACTTATGTACGTAATAGGTATGTACATTTGCGTGAAAGAGTGCGTATGTTCTCGTACGAATTTTCTATCTTCTTCCTTTAACCTACGACCTTTCTATTATTCCTCTGAAACCAACCCTCTGTCTCTCTTTATTGTCATCCTCGGACCTTGGACTTGGCTTATTTTTTTGGACTCGTTTATGGAACAGATCCTTTTGAGATATTAACCCTTCCTGTTACGCCTTACGACTTTTTCGTGACGTTAATTGTTGGATATTTCGATAAAATACTCTCTTCTTTTTCTTCTTCTTCTTCTTCATCTTCCTTTTTTGTTTTTCTTTTTGTATTCCTCTTTTGACCGAACTATCTTCTTTTTCTCAGTTCTGCGAGCGACCGAGTTCGAGTTCGATTCCGAGTTCCTTTTTTACTTTATTATTATTCTTCTTCTTCTTTTTTTTTTTTTTTTTTTAAGAAAAAGGGGACATTTATCTTCTACGTGCTCTAAAAGTCGAAATCGACACGAACCAAATCGACGACGTTACTTTCGCTTACAAAAGACACGCCGTGGGCGGATCCCATGCTGCTGCTACTACTACTACTACTTACTTGCATTCGAATCAAACTGATAATAGAGAGAAAAAATAGTAGGGGAGGATGTTCGAGCCACCCGGGGCGCAAGATGCCGCTGACAATAATCTCGTTGTAAACATTTCGTAACAACGTAATTGCTTGTTCCAAGTCAAGCGTATGCCTACCGATCGTGACCATTCTCACTCTTTCACTCTCTCCTTCTTGCTCTCTCCTTCTCTTTTTCTCTTTTTATATGTATCGTCTACGTTATTTCTGTCTTCTTCTAACTTACACTCTCTTGGAAACGCCGGGGGTCCTTTTAAATTGGCGACTTTTTTGGTCAACAATCGACCCTTCCGGAAGGTCGGTAGCAACCGCCGCCACGTCTCTTCTCGATTCTCGCTCGTGAACAACCCTATAGACACCCTACGGCTATGCTATAATGGTCACGGGCCGACGAGTGAAAAGAAGCCGCCCTTGAATCTCTCTCTCTCTCTCTCTCTCTCTCTTTCTCTGTATATAACCTATACATGTACATATATTTCTACGGTAAATCTATGGGTTTTCACTCGATATACGTACACACATACATACGTACATATATATACGTATTCTATATATACAATCATCTCTACAAATAGAATGTAACTTTCGAGATATCTTCAAAGGAACGCGAGAGAAAACTCGACGATTTACGTCGAGATTTTTTCTATCTTTTCTCATGGAACAAAAAAAAAAAATATGAGCATGAAAAAAAAAGAAAGCAAGAGATTCCTTCTTGTGTTCAAAAGGATCTTGTTTGCGACATGGGGGTAAGAGAACACGGGAAATCTTTAGCTTTAAAACGAGACACGTTTGACTCGTGCGTACACTTTTTCTTTTTCTTTTCGATTACGATGTCGATTCACGAACGCATACGCTCGCACGTGCGTTAGATCGTCTAATACGATTGAGCCGACCACCATCATCGGCGGGAGTGACGTATAGATAGATAATCGCGGTTGCGTGTAATCGCGAAACTTTGTATTATTTGCTTATGTACTGGCAGCACGTACGCCGTCGATTTTTGACGGATGGAAGATCCTCCCTTTCTTTCTCTCTCTCTCTCTCTCTCTCTCTTTTTTTCTCTTTCTCTTTCTCTCTTTAGTTCTATCTTTCTTCTCGGAAAACGTTTGTGCAACGGTTGTGTCACGTGTCTGCCCGTGTCCGAGGGTGCGAAAGTAAATTTCGATTAACTGCAGTGTCACGCGCTTCAGCGGTCTCGATATCTACAGGAAGAGATCGACAATAGTTATCTCATCAATATGTATCTAATGTGTATAAAAATATAGAATAATTTCCCGTGTTAAAATTTATTGAATTTATCGATCAGAGTTTACGTAATTTCGTCGATTCGAATTTATATACCATTGAATTATCCACGTACATATATATTTATATACGTATATATGCATACATCGTACATACATACATACATACATACATACATATTTATTCACGTGGTATATTTCTATTCTCCTATCTCTCCTAGCTTTGAAACGTTGAAGAAGAAAAATTATTTTCACGTAACATTGGAATTCACGTTTTAGCTCGTAAGTAATACAGTCCTACACAATCATTTCTTTTTCCCTTCACTTCTCTTCATGTTTTTTACCGTCTTCATCGTTCACCACCAGACACGAACGTCTTATCGCGAACCTTGATAAGACGTAGGAGTCGATTTCTTTTTCGTTTGTCTTCGTTGAAATATTATGAGAAAGAGATGGAAAGAAATGGATAGATACATACACACATATACATATATATTATATATATATATATATATATATATATATATATATATAGAGAGAGAGAGAGAGAGAGAGAGAGAGATAGAATAAATATACGTAGTTTCTAGTCATGTGTTGTATGGCAGACGTCAAATTTGAAAATTTAAATCTCCCTAGAGAAAAGAAGAGGTCAACGTTTCGAGATACGACGATGTATTTCTTTCTCTTTCACTTTTTCGTCTCTCTTTCTCTTTCTTTGTTTCTATATCTTTCTCTTTCTCTTCCTCTTCTACTCACACGTTACTACTACTACTACTACTACTACTTTTAAACTTCCGACGATATATCACAGAACAGAAACGGTCAGCGGTCAGTTTCTGCATGGATATCGCAAATGGACAGGGGTGGCCCTATAAAATACGTCCGAGCCATTAATTCCGAATAGAAGGAAAATATTCGGACTCGGTGCTGAACGACCGCTACGAGGACCTTAATATGAATACAAAAGCGATATAATTCCAGCGTTCTATTATTTATCGTTGCGTCTGGCCTGCGTTTTCTCTTTTCTATTTTTTCTCTCTCTCTCTCTCTCTCTTTTTTTTTTTCTTTTTGCAATTCGAACCTCGCGGGGAAGAGTTGTGAGTAAATAAAACATCGATTCCAGCGCGATCGCGCGAATTTTCGCGAAAAGAAGTAAAACATAAGTAAAAGGAACTATTGATATTAAAGTAAAGGACGAAGGGCTGTTACGTACGAGTATTTTGACGACGATGTTATATCTTCTGTTGCGTCAGTACGAATTACTTAAAAAAGGATTAACGTCCTTGAAGCATGTAATATAAACGTTCGCAAAAGATCTGCTCTTTATTTCACGTTTTATCCTATCGAACCTTTCGGTGCAACGAATGGAAACAAACGCTCGAGTTGTTCGATCTCTTCCTCCTCCTTCTCTTTATTTCACCGTTCTTCGTTTTTCTTCTTTTTCCTTTTTCTTTTTTTTCTTTTTTTTTTTTTTTCTTTTTTATTTATTTTTTGTTTTCACGCCTTTACCAATTTCATCCACGCTTTATCGCTTGTCCATTACATCAAAGCCATCCCTTCTCCTAGCTTAACTCGATAGGAATCTTTCATGATAGTATCGATAATATTGAAATTACATGCACCATTCGAGCGCGATTTTCGAGAGAATTAAGCGTCGAAAAGGAAACAAATAAAATAAAATAAAATGAAATGAAATGATAAAAAAGAAAGGAAAGGGAAGAGAAGAAAAATAAAAGTAGTAACGAAGTTCGCCGTCGGTTGTAAAGTTTAATCCGTACAAAGGTATAGAAACCGAGCGTATATTTTATATACACGATCGTAGTCGATCGACTCGATCGTTCGAGCGAATTTAAATTCAAAATGTCGTTTCCAAAGATCTCGTCGAATTTTCTTTTTCTTTATCCCTTTCTTCTTCTTCTTCTTCTTCTTATTTTTTTTTTTGTTTAATTTACAAACAATCGCAATCGATTTATTCTCTATAAAAAAGAAAGGAAAAAATTAGAGAAGGAGAAAACAGTGGAAAACGATTAATCAGATTTTCTTATTAACTTGATTCAACATTGGATTAACTTGGATACTTTAATCCGCGTTATTATCGTTTATCTCTATAAGGTTCGATAAGGACTATACGATAAATTTTCGTGGAGAATGGTAGAAGGGAGATCGAATCGTAGGTAATAACCGTTTCAGACATCGTCGTTTACCGATATTTTCGTCGGGGCTATTCGAGATCGTTCGCGCCATTTTCTTTGCGC
>NC_057694.1:1745068-1757568 GCF_014466175.1 Vespula pensylvanica
TCTGTTTCTCTATGTGTGTGTGTGTGTGTATTTCTCTTGTTCGGGAATCGATCGTTTTCACAGCTTGCAATCGTTCATCGGTGACTATCGACCACGAACGTGGACAGTTTTTCAAAGCTATGTGCGACCGAGAGACACGGGGCTTTTGATTAATTAATCTATCTCGCGGGACGAACGTCGAGCGTGCAACACGCCGCGAGTTCACAGAATTTCAGTTTGAATGCATATTGGGAAGCTGCAAATAGGTGGCTGTGTGTAGAAGGATGGAGAAAGATAGAATGAGAGAGAGAGAGAGAGAGAGAGAGAGAGAGAGAGAGAGAGAGAGAGAGAGAGAGAGAGAGGCTTTCACGAAGGGAAATCAATATCTACCGAGGCAAGGATTGACGTGAAATATTTTCCGATATTAGTGCTTATTACCCACAGACGAGGAGATTTGAACGCGACCATTGGAAAACATCAAAAGCTTCGTTTCGAGCCTACGTCGAAACAAAATGATTCGTCTAAATTCATCCAACAATTTCCAATGAATTCGGACATTTTTATACATCTCGAAATAATAATCCACATATTTATATTTTTAATGATTGATTGAATCATTAAACGGAAGGAAAAGTGTCGATTGAAATTAACATTTTATTTATTTATTTATTTATTTATTTATTTATTTATTTTATGCGATATACTTCGTTACACGCAAACATACAAAATCTGATTATTTCAAATTGTTGCAAAAGTGTAAGAGAAAAGAAAAAAACAAACAAACAAAGACTTTTTAATATTTTTTATATCAGTATTTTCGAACGTTCGATCGATAGTTTAAACAGATACATACTAATTATAATAAAATATATACGTAATATTATATAATTCATAAGCAACCCGAAGCAATTCTAATTACTTATATCGATCAAAGTATTCATATTTACTGATGATTTGTTCAATAAAATATATATTAATTAATATTTACCAAACGAATAGAAATCTTTCCTTAAAATGGTATTGAGAGAAAAACAGACAGAGAGAGAGAGATACATATATATATATAGAGAGAGAGAGAGAGAGAGAATAAAACAGAGAAACAAAAAGAAAAGATAAAAAAGAAAGTGAAAAAAAATTGAACGAAAGGGAGAAACGCATCTCTCTCGATATCGTTTCGTCGAGTCGTTTGGTCATTGTCTCTCATTCGTCTGTCATCGTACTGTAGAAAAAAAAAAGAAAAAAAAGATAAAAAAATGAAGAGAGAGAGAGAGAGAGAGAGGAAGAGAGAGATCGAATGGACATTAGGCGAGACGTGGTTTCGCGATGGGCGATGGTCCGCGAACGATGGACGAAGATTCACGGAAGCGTGAATGATCGAGGACCGGACGAGACTCGTGCCTAGGCTTGCTCGCCCGTTACGTGTCCTCGATTATTCTGAAATTTGGTTACGCGATTTTCTACCCCCCCCTCTCTCTCTCTCTTTACCCTCTCCTCCCTTTATCACTCTGTCTTTCTGTCTCATTCACTCCCCTATTTCGTTTTACTCGTTTCGAGAGAAGATCGCGTTATTTAGTTCGGTAATCTCCTATGACGGATCGTCCTCCCTTTTTCTTCACCCTCCCCTTTTACCTCTTCTACCATACCATCACCATTACAACCATACCATCACAACTGCTCCATTTCCAATGGTTCTTTCTCTTCGGTCACTTTCTCACGTTTATCCTCTCTCTTTCTCTATCTCTATCTCCATCTCTATTTCTCTTCTTTATTTTACAACGTCTCTTCTCTTTCTCTCGCAATGTTTCCTCTCTCTTTCTCTCTTTTCTTTCTCTCACAACGTCTCCGAGGGGTTTGATACGAATTTACTTAGAGGGCTGATTTTCCCGCCAGTAGTTTTCTGTCCTGGTCTGACCGGTCATTTGTCCGAACGTTATCGTACCCAAGGGACTGACCAACCACCGTCGAAGATATCCTTTGGTGTATCCTTGGATGTTAGATGCATTTCCAAGTACCTGTCCTAAGGGATACATTCTATCTCTCTCTTTCTCTTTTTTTCTTTATCTCTCTTTTTTCTCTCTCTCTCTCTCTCTCTGTTTCTCTGTCTCTCTCTCTTTATCTCTCTTTCTCTTTATTTCTTTCTCTATCTTTCTATTTTTTGTTCTCTTCCTCTTCCTTTATCTCAGGTAGGTCGAAACGCTACGGTAAGATTCGCCTTAGGAACACATATACAAAAAGCTCTTGTATTATATTATTCGACAAAGTCGAAGAATAATAATATTTTACAGTATAGATCATATTTGTCGATTAGAAATTATTGGGAGATATATCTTTTAGGAAGATAGATCGTTCGAAGGAATAATCATCGATGGTTATTTATGTAACATTGTTATTACTATCGAATGATTTTACATGGGACAATCAATCATATTCAAAAGTAGAAGGTCGATCGATTATAGAATGGATAGGTATCTATCTATCTGTCTCTCTTATATGTATGTGTATATATATACATATATATGTATGTTTTGTGTCTGCGCGCCCGTGTGTGTGTGTGTGTATTCCTTTACGTTCAACGTTTGCTCGTTCAATGTCACTCTCGGCATTTATAAACAAACATACGTACTAAGATGTACATAATATGTCTCACGTTAGTTTATACATAAGAAGAGAGTTTGTCATAGCTATGATCTCAGTCGTACGTGATCTTCCGAGGCGTCAACATATACATCGTAGTATACATCCCTTATTGCGCACTAATCTTATAAGAAGGTAAAGTAATATTAATTTTTCGTATACGTTTAAATAGTTCCTCGATAAAATCTCGATTAATTTTTCAGCTCGAACGAAATAATACTTCTTTATCGTTTTTACCCTCTTAACGAAACGTCGTTATTTAAGCGTTTGATGATAATCGTTTTAACAAACTTTTTTGACAAATTGTTAGGGAAGATATAACATTATTAGAAAGCAAGGGTTAGGTACACCATGTAGTAACGCCATAGTAAATAGGTGTTAATGCGAGCTAGCTTCTAAAACGCAGGGTGGTTCCAAGGGTCGACGATGTACCACCCTACGACGAGGTTGTAAAGGACGGCCATCAGGGCGGACAATGTATTAAGTACCAAAGGGACACCATTCACGAGGGATTACCTTAAACGCACAAGCAGGTCCCATTGTCTAAACTGATGGCCCAATCTAACCTCCAGCCATCGCAAACCTAAAGCTAACTGAATTCACTAGGTTAGGTAGTTTCTCCAAGAGCTATCTTGACCGATTGGATATCCGCGTTTGTTGAAACGGTCGTCTCTTACTTCGAGAGTTTGTCGAGTATAATGCCGACGTTAGTTTCCTAGTTTGCTAACTACTCCAACGGTCGAATGAATTATTTCCTTTTATGGCGAATAATCTCTTAACGCGTTAATTTCAAAATTATGTTTATAGATGAGTCATCCAGAAGAAGAAGAAGAAAAAAGAAGAAGAAGAAAGAAGAGGACGAAGAAGAAGAAGGAGAAGAAAAAACAAAAACATTTCGTAAATTGAAAGAAAGAAATATTGTCATAGACGAATTAAAGACGAAGGGAAAAAAAAAAAAACAAGGAAACGAGAGTGAAGAAACAAAAGCGTAATAACTTCGTTAGATAATCATTGTAGAATTGATAGATCGATCGAATTGGGGATTGGGTGAGGACAAACGCATGGTAGTGAGTATTACGAACAGTAGATAAACCGACCGACCGACCAATCGACCTATCGAACCCCTCTTCTTTTTATTCCTCACGAGAGGAGAATCTAATCAAACATTTATGCTAAATCACGAAACAATCCGTACGAAATCAGCAAATAAAAGGGCTCGACCAATGAATGTCGAAACCCTCGTTCCCTTTCTCTCTCTCTCTCTCTCTCTCTCTCCCATTTCGCAGCCCTTAAAGCCCTTACATCGTTGGTCATTTGAATCTCCTATTTACTCGTCCATACTGGACAAAAAGTTGATGGACATTCCGTACCGGACAAAAGGCACTCTTCGTGATGCTGCAGAGTGAAGAGAAGATAGAAAGAGAGAGAGAGAGAGAGAGAGAGAGAGAGATAGCGAGAACGGTATGTAAATTCTTAGCCAGGCAGACGGTCGCGAGAGTATTTGGCTTTGAAACGCATTTGCATGGGCCACACATTTGTGGCGACTACTATAGCTCGGCCTCTATCCTGATTGCCCTCGTTTATTAAGATTAACTTTTCTCGCTCTAATCTCGGTGTCTCCCTAGAGCGGTCCTTTAATATTACCGAAGTTCCATTGTGATATCTCGACGATCTTTGTCCGTCTTTCTCTTTCTCTTTTAGTTACGATTTAAACTTGGAAATGTTGCATCGAAAAGTGTGATAGATTTTGCATGTATATATATATATATATATATATATATGATGCAATGTAATACGCATGCAATGCATGTATATACGATTTAAACTTGGAAATGTTGCATCAAAAATTATGATAAATTTTGCATGTATATATTTTGTTTATATTTATTATATATATTGTATACATATTTAGTGTATATTTATTACATTTATTATATATTATATATAATTATAATTATATAATTTTATATATATATATATATATATATATATATATATTAAAATGAAAAATTCGTATTCTCTTCATAAAATCTCACGACTGACATTAAACGTTGTAAAAGCGATGTAATAACTAGGTTTATGCGTGCTCTTGTATACAAACACGTACACATATACCAACTACTTCTATGTTTGTCTCTTACCTTTTCTTTTTTCTTTTTTTACTTCTAAGATTTCTTGCATCATTAACGGGTAATAATAAGAAAATTGAAGTCGAGTAACCGTAGATCCCGCATGACTTGAAAGTAACGATTAAAGTTCTGACATTATTATTTCTCTTCTAGGTAGGCGTATCACGCTTTTACGCAGATACGTATATATTTACAGGTAGCGAACAGTATGTATCCGTATGTATTTCTCTTCGTCTTCGTCGTCGTTGTAACAACTATTAACCGTTTCTATGGATTCACGCTTTTTCATAGAAATAATTATCCGCATTTTACCGTATCGCCATTTGTCTCGTGATCCTTGCGTGAGTAATAAATATGTTTCTCGCGAGACACGCGTTACACATATTTACGAATAAATATACACATACATATACATACATACATACATATATATATATATATATGTATGTAATACGTAGAAACAATTTTCTATCTCGTTTCTATTACGATATCTCATTAAATTCTTTTCCAAAGTAACTCTCGTTCGATCGATGCATTTCTCTCTCTCTCTCTCTCTCTCTCTCTATCTCTCTTATCTTTTTTTCTTTCTTTCTTTCTTTCTTTCTTTTTTTTTTTTTTTTTATTATAACTTCGTTTTTTTTCTTTTTTATTTTCTTTCCTTTTTTTCGTTTGATTTTTATGAATGAAACCAATTTAATTGGATTATCACTAATTACATTAAGGTTCCATCGGGTTTTATAATAATACCACGTTGTAATATCGTTGAAACGAGTAGAGAGTAACATCGGCCACCTGAATTTTCTGCTTTTAAAAGCTTTTAAATTTCCGCCGACCCCGGATAGATAGGTAATTATTATGCGTACGCGTCTCTGGCCGAATACAAATTGAATTATACCGAACCGAGTGATTTACTTTACGTTTTTGTTATCTATATAGAGGCTATACATACAGGATGACATTGTATTGTTAATGGTTATGTAGTGGAACAGAAGAACAAGGAGGGGGAGGAGGAGGAGGAGGAGGAGGAGGAGGAGAAAGAAGAGGAAGAGTAAGAGTAAAAGGATGGGAGAGAGACAATTCGAGAGGGGGACCCTCCTAATCTGGAAAAGTCACCCTGTTATATAATACAACGCTTGATTACATCGGCCATAGTCACTCGCACTCCTCTCGACGGTAGAAATAAAGTCTCTGTGTCATTTATCAAACTCGATGCCATCGCCCATTCTCTCTCTCTCTCTCTCTCTCTCTCTCTCTCTCTCTCTCTCTCTCTCTCTCTCTCTCTCTTTCTCTCTCTTTCTGTTTTTCTTTTCCTCTGTCTCTCTAATTCACTATACCTCATTCTATCTTTTTCTTTTCTTAATAAAAGAAACGTGATTTTTGCGAAACAATTTGTATTATCAGATTTTCTATTTTTGGATCGATCTCTTTCGATATATATATATATATATATATATGTGTATGTACATATATATATATATATATATATGTATATATATAACTTTGACATAGTTTGAGAAAACGAAATGTAGAATAATGTTTCTTTCTCTTTCTCTTTCTCTCTCTCTCTTTCTAATCTCGTCGACATCGTCATTCCATCCTCGTATCATTCTACTCGTGCTTTGAATTCGTTTACCTACGATCTTTCGATTCGATCTCTCGTCGATGATTTTCTTTGGCAAAGGAGGGTTGAGAAATCGAAGACGTTATATCATCGTATAAATCCATTCGAGATTAGTTATCTTTATTCTTGCCGTGTATTTCACCGAAATAAATTTGTATATATTAGAATAACGTTTAGAATCGATATGTATGTAAGTAACTATCTATCTATTTATCTCTCTCTCTCTCTCTCTCTCTTTCTCTCTGTCTCTTTCTATATATATATATATATATACATACATACATACGTAAGTACATAACTTGTATGTTACCTATGTAAGTACGTACCGTAAGTAGTAAGTACTCGAATCAAATCCCGTTTAAATTTCGAGTTATACATTTTACAAAGAGGGTTATTCATCTTCTAAATCTAACAAGTAACCCTCTCTGATGATTCTCCTCCTTCTCTTTCTCCTTTTTTAAAGTACCAGTCGAGTTTTTATGAGGAGGACCAAACGATAAGCGCATGAAACGATAGAGAACGATACATCCGAATGCGTTTTAGCGTGGATCAAATGCATTACATGTCTACAGTCAGACAGAGAGAGAAAAAGAGAAAGAGAGAGAGAGAGAGAGAGAGAGAGAGAGAGAGAGAGAGAAAAAGAGAAAGAGAAAGCTCGTCGTAGCAGACCGCAGGCATATACACGAAGCTTATAGGCTGCATGCGGAAAGGATTACATTGTCGGCCGTGAAACTATTGACTAGTATTCGCGTGGGCGTTTTAAACGAGCAACGACAACATTTTCTCTGTTATCCATGAAACGGTTTAAACTGTCATTACCTGTCGATCAAAGAAAGGAAGCCGATCGATGATCGCGCACTCGTATGTCAGATTTACTTGGAACAATGGCAGGCCGCGTGTACCAACACGTCGGATCAAGACTTAATAACGCACTCGTCTCAACAGATTTCGACTTTGCTACCGAAATTTGCTACCGATATCGTCCTGTACGAGTCCCTTTTGCTTTTCGGCATCCCACTAAATCATCCTTCATTGATGAGCTTACATTCTTTTTTTTTTTCTTTTTACAAATTTTTCTTTCTTTCTTTTTCCTTATTTTGTTTCTCTCTCTCTCTCTCTCTCTCTCTCTCTCTCTCTCTCTCTCTTTTTACAGAGTAAATAACAAATCGTAAGAAACATTGATACGTTGTTAAGTCTGTGCATACTCGTTCGGTCGTTTTTGAATTTTTTAAATACTTGAAGTTAACTGTTGAGAGTTAATTCGTGTTATACTCGAGTCAAGTATTCTGTGGATTTAAAAGAAGGAGAGAAAGAAAGAGAGAGAGAGAGAGAGAGAGAGAGAGAGATAAGGAGATAGGATAGTGCTTCCAAACATCGTCGTAAAAATTGGTTAGCTCTCGACAGAAAGGAACGCTTGGTAATATCCTTGAGAAGGTGCTAAAATCTGGAGCATAAACACTGACCGCGACGTAAAATAAGACTCCGAGTATCGAATCGTCTTATCTCTTTTTCTTTCTCTTCCTCTCTCTTTCTCTCTCTCTTTCTCTCTCTCTCTCTCTCTTTCCCTCTCCATCCCCTTTGTAAGTCTTCTCCTCTTTCTACTCTTTCCTACTTTTCTTCGGCCAGCATAAATCACTGCCGCCTTCGTATTTATATTCATAGGCGCGTTGAGGAAGATTGAAGAGCCACGGTACCGCTGGGAGTTGCTCGTAAAATCCGTTAGATTGTAAAATATTGTTGCGACGAACCGAAAGGCCGAACATCAGCAACAGCAACAACAACGCAACAACAACGTTCACGGCTTCCACGCTTGAAAAAGTTCACGCGTGGAAAAGTTCAAATGCGATACGTTCATCCTATGAACGTTCTTGTTGTCTACGTTGCACAGTCGTTTAGATCGATGTTATTTTAATCTTCTTTCTCTCTCTCTCTCTCTCTTTTTTTTTTACTTTTTTTTTTTTTTTTTCTTTACGAGTTTCTTCTTCAGCATCATTCCGATATCGATTTCGTTGATATTAGAAAGTAATGATAAAAAAAAAAGAAGTAAATGATTTTCTTCAATTATTTCTAATCCTATCGTACAAAACAATCATGGAGACTCAAGAAGATAATCAATTTAACTCAATGGTATTATATAGTGTCTAACAGTCATGATCGTTACGGTCGTGATCACGTTGAGAGAGGGCGGAAAAGAGGGAGGGGAGTACAAGGAGGGGGTGAGTATGGGGGAAAAGAGAGATGAGTCTCTCTTCCTTCGAGTCCTTTTTTACGTCCTATGTTGTTGTTATTGTGGTGGTTGTTGTTATTGTTGTACATCGAATTACGATACGTCGTAATAACGTAATGATTTACCACACGAGGTAAAATCTTCGGACACATCCTCTCCGAGTCGTTGGAAATGAAGAAAATTAAGGATAATCGGGATAGTTTCGAATTAAGACGATATTATTGTAGAGGATCGTTATGCTCCTTGTAATTACGTTTCGATCCTTGAAATTGGAATAATCAGTTTAGCCATTAGACTAGGAAACTCGAGAAATGTTATCGATCATCTTGATTTGTTTTATCTTTTGTTAAATACTTTATTATTATTTTTAGAGAATTTGTTAGAGAAGGAAGCAAAGCGTTATATATATATATATATATATATATATATATATAATTTATAAATATAATAGAATATTTTATTATAAGTAGAATATACATACACCTAAGTAAGATATTTAAAATATTATATATATATATATGTGTGTGTATGTGTGTATGTATATATATAACCATTAAAATATTCTATTTATAATTAATAAAATATTTTATAACATTTTAATACATTTTGCAGTAAACCATTGTTGGATATCTTCGATATGACGTAATTGTAAATATTTATAACTCTAGCTACGATACATATAACAATGAGTGTTATTCAATGATTTAGAAGGTCGGACGTATTGACGGACGAAAAATATTGTTAGTCATTCTTCTATCGTCCTTTGTTATTTCTCTTTCTCTCTGTTTCTGTATCTCTATTTCTTTCTTTCTTTCTTTCTTCAACTAAATATATAATAATATTTATGCGCGTTAGAGACTAGTCACATAGAGAAAGAGAGAGAGAGAGTGGGAGAGAGAGGGTGTCGCCGGTCGAGACTAGTTGGAAACCGCAGACTCGTAAGTAACGTTCGTCTGGCGGAAGTCTACGCGTAACGTCGATGAGTAATGCGACGTGAATGGCCAGTTATTAATCATTATACCTAACGGATACGTACATCTCTGATATAAGGAAGAAGATGCCTTTGGAATATCAACGTCTTGTGCTATTTTGTACAAGTAAGTCTTTTATCTCCCTACGATTTCTCCTTCTTTCATTTTTTTGATCGATTTAATGCGAAAATGTTTTTACTTTATCATTCGTAATAAGTTAGACGATTAATATAACGTAAACGTATATTTAAACGTATTAATTAATATAAACGTAATAACTATCGATTAATATATATCAATCCGAAATCATAGACCGCAACAACGTGATATTTTGTATGTTAATATATATCAATCTCATATGTGTGTGTGTGTGTGTGAATATATATATATATATATATATATATATATATATATATATCTTGGTATTAAAGGCGATTGGAAACGTCAGAACTATGTCTGGCAGAGCAAACCGTACTATTGATGTTTGTTGACGCATATCAGATGTACGCATTGGTACGTGCAAACGGAGAGGAGAGGACACGTCAATCCATTAACCCTAGCGTGCATCCTTGATTACTATGCTGGTAATAACGTTAATCAAGTGCTAAGATTAATTTGCTGCCATACTAACGGCGTTGTTGGATGGTAAGGTATAACTAAGTATGTAACACTTAGTAGATTTCGTAATGTACGTCGTGTAATAAACTATTCGAATATAGATGTTAATTATTTTGATTAACTTAAGATAGGATCAGTTTTAACGAGAGGATATTATTAGAATCGTATTTGTTTTTCTTATACATTATATACTCTATACACACACACACACACACACACACACATATATATATATATATATATAGAGGTGACAGAGAACTATGCTTGGCATAGCTTGCACGTCGGCACGTGCTCTTCGCTAGCTAGAGGGCTACGAGAGAGGGTTCGAGTTCGATCCTCCCTTCGTCGTCCTCGTCCTCGTCCTCGTCCTCGTACTCGGCGACGATGAGCGTAGAGGGGTATAGAAGGGAATGACAGTGACAGATGACCGCTGTCCAAAGTCCAATACGTATACCCACCGAGTTGGTGGACAGTCCATAGTGCGTCCTCGAAGCACCTACGTAACATTCCGGCTATCGCGTTTCTCTCTCTCTCTCTCTCTCTCTCTCTCTCTCTCTATCTATCTATCTATCTATCTATCTATCTATCTATCTATCTATCTATCTATCTATTTCTCTCTCTCTCTCTCTTTCTCTCTATACGATACAGCACTCTACAGTGGCGCTAATTCGACGTTGCATCGGCCACGGATACACCGCGAAATGTCACGTAGCTATCTTCTGATACGACGTAGTACATAGGTCGTCCCTTCTCTGACATTTCGTACTGACCCTTTCCAAATGTTAACACTGTATCTCTCTCTCTCTCTCTCTCTCTCTGTCTCTGTCTCTCACTATCTCGTTTTTTTCCGTTCTTTTTCTCCTTCTTTCTTTCTTTTTCTTTCTTTAGATATACTACGAAGCTCCTCTTGTTCCTATCTAATCGACCGTAGTAAAGAAAAAAAAAAAAAAAAAACAAAAAGAGAAAAGAAAGGAATGAAAAAGAAAAGAAAGATGAAAGAAATATCGTATTTTTAAAGAAGAAAGAGAATAGAAAAAGGACGAACGGTATATAAAGTATTTTTCTATCATCGTATGTTACCAGTAAACGAAACCGATTACTCCGTACCGGAAACAATCAAGACGGTTCATTCCGTCTGAAAGCAATCAATCAGAAATCTTGGAAAGATGCGAAACTTTTCCGCGATATCATTCCGCAAGATATATATATATATATATATATACCAGCGATTATATCTGAAAGCCAAAAGCTCTGCTTCTCTCTCTCTCTTTCTCTCTCTCTCTCTCTCTCTTTCTTTTTCTTTCCCCTATCGAGAGAAAAGGAAGAGGCTTCTGCTCTTGGCTTACTTCTGTTATAGTATTCTCTATTCTATCCGTTCTTATACGTCCATCTCTTTCTCGCTTACGCTTCGTAGAACTCGGGAATTCCGTTGAGCCCGCACTCAAGCGACCCTTGACTAATTACCGAGGGATGACTGGCATCTTCTCTCACTTATCTCTATAGCCTATATCCTCAACCCTCTTGCTATTCCTCAAATCGAATTACTTTTTCTACGTATTCACTAGCTCCCGACGTCCCAATTTTTTGGCTAATTGACCCGTGCCATTCGTTGGAAATAAGTGCAACGAGACATTTGTCTTGTCACCTTGGACAGATTCAATTCGGAGGATCGACTTGGCCGACTAAAACCATCTCAAAGAAAACAAAAAGAAGGAGAAGAAGAAAAGAAAAGGAAAGAAAAAAGAAGAGGAAGACAGAGATAGATAGATAGATAGATAGATAGATAGAAAATTACTCTCGTTTACTTGATCGATCTTTAAAAAGTAATAAGCGTATCCATCTATGAAACTCTCGATTATAACTCTCGATTATTCGCTTTTATAACGTGTATAACTTTCGAAATCGATCGGAGATAATCGTTAGTAAATAAGTAGCACGTTTAACGAGAGAGAGCCAATATAAAAGATAGAAATTTAAGAATCTAAGTTAATTCGATCTATCTTGATAAAGTGGTCTTATATCGTGTGCGAAAATTACTTTTGATGGGATTTACTCTTTCTCTCTTTCTCTCTCCCTCCCCTCTTATTTAATACGACAGCTCACGCATATATAATAGACACGTATGCACACACATAGATATAAATGTCTATCGTCTTTATCGCACTTTCTCTCTCTCTTTCTCTCTCTCTTTCTCTCTCTCTCTCTCTCTCTCTCTTTCTCTCTCTCTCTCTCTATAAGACTTTCAATTTAGCATTTTACGATTGTTGATAATAAGGGAACGGAGAGCACCAGGTGGCGAGTTTCGCAGGGTATGCCGTATC
>NC_057694.1:1762568-1777568 GCF_014466175.1 Vespula pensylvanica
AATTCAAGAAAGAAGAAGTTCGAAAGCATCGTGACGCCAATCTAACGACTCGACCTCGTTGAAGTAAAATTGTCCATTCCATCGATATTTGTACCTCGAAAAGAGAAAAAGAGAGAGATAGATAGAGAGAGAGAGAGAGAGAGAGAGAGAGAGAGAGAGAGAGAGAGAAGAAGTCGGATCGAAAGGGCGGAAAACGTATAAATGTAAAACCTTTTGTTCGCGATTCGGTGAACGAATTCACAGGGTGGCGAACGATCGGCCTGCTAATTGTTTCGTTCTGAAACGGCGTCGGCATTGTCGTTGTCCTTCGAAGCTTACAATCGAAATGGTTATAATCCTCGACGATGAGAAAGGTCGAGACAAATAGAGAAAGCACTATCTTCATCTCTCTCTCTCTCTCTCTCTCTCTTTTTCCCTCTTTTTCTCTTTCCCTCTTTCTCTCTTTTCATCGAAGAGAAAGAGAAAAGTCGATTTGATCTTCGTTTAAAAAGACATTAAACCCGATCAGCAAGTTCGAAGGGTAACGCGGAAGAGACGGAAAAGAGAAGAAGGGGTGACTTAGGTTTAGATCTCGGAATAATATCTCGTAATTAAAGCGAAGCCCGTGTCGAGCAGACGTTAGTCTCGTCTTAAACAACGACGACGATCCGTCAAGTCGCGTAAGTCGAAAAATCCTGGATGGAAAATCTCAACCCTTTTTACGCACGGTCACGTGACTTGACAGTAGTGGTAAGAACGGAAAGGGGCAAAGGGGAACAATGTACGGCACGTGACGAACGCGCTCGGTGTTTTAGATACGCGTGTCAAATCCCAAAACTAAAGATCCGTCTCTTTCTTTTTTTCTTTCTTTTCTTTTTTTTTGCTCTTTCTCTCTTTCTTCTTATACTTTGTCGTAGCATTTCGAAATTCTATTTAATATATATGTATATATGTATATATATATATCTTTTTTTTTTTTTTGAATTATTTTCGTTTCTTTGTTCCGTTTACGCCAGATACCCTGCCACCAGCAAAACGTTAAACCCCGTTGGCAAGTTAGTCCTTTTAATGTTTTCTCTCGTTAAAAGAGGAGAAAAACGTGAAGAGAACTGGTGGAAAACGTTCGTCTCGTTTCTCCGGTAAAGAAGTTTTAATTAAATATCGGACATATGTACGTTTTCTCCACGTAGGATATATATATATATATATATATATATATATATATAGCTATTACCACTGTACCTAACTATGTACCTATGGAAAACTTTTTCGACCGATGACGTTTTAAGGGTTTAACGAACTTTCGAATGTACGGGGGTGGGTTTGATAGTGGGTGCGTGGAAGAGAACGAAAACGAGAGGGGAAAAAAAGGTTAGCTGAAGTAAGATTTAACGATTCTAACGATAAATCGATCCTATTTATCTCGCTTATATCCATTACATACATATTTTGTTTTCTTGTTAAAAATAAAAGATTCTATATCTCGGTCGGTGGCCTTCCATCGAAACAGAGTTTCGTAGCAATACTATTGCTGGGTTTACGAGACACGAAGAACTAAGAGAAAGAAAGAAAAAGGAAAAAAGAAGGAGAAAAAGAAGGAGAAGGAGAACGGAGACTGCCTGACCCGCCGTGGTCTCTCCGCTAATTCTTTTTCTAACTTTCTTTTTCCTCTTTTGCTCTTCTTTCACGGTGACGTCACAGTGTGTCCAGTCCGTGTTCGAAATAGCGGAAGAGGGACACGTTAATGGCCTCGTAAAAGTTAACGACAATGTTCTCTTACGATTTTCCACTATCCCTCTATACTTTCTCGTGGCCCGACTCGAAACCAACCCGTTCTCAAAAGATAGAAAAAGAATGATAGAAAGAAAGAAAGAAAGAAAGAAAGAAAGAAAGAATGTAGGAAGGAGAAAAGAATAAGTCCATGTTCCCTCTTCGAAAATTATTGTCGCGTACGTGGAATTAATTTCCGTCTTTGGCTGCAGACGATTGAATTTCCGTGCCGTTGCTCTACAGGACTTTGATCGTCTACTCGTTGGGATTAGAAATGGTTTCTTTTGCTTCCTCTTCTTTATCTTGCCAAATCACGATTCCAAAGTTTTAACGGCGCGTCAGATTTTTACGAGCGTTTTTTTCTTTTTGTTTTTTTCCTTTCTTTTTCTTTCTCTCATTTTTTTTTTTTTTTTTCTTCAATCGCTGTTGTTGAAAATGTATCGTCGAGCTTTCATCAAAGTGACGAACTCGTACGAGAAAGTGAATCGATCGATTTGTCGATAACGATATATAACGTGTAAGATCTTCCAACGTATCTAATCTAATCTAATATGATATAATCGCTTACGTCGAAATCTCAGATTTGTCTAATCGGCTTTGGTAGTTTGGGTAAAACAAAAAAATGAAAAGAAAGAGAAAGAAAAAAACTTTGCAATCGGCTTGGTAATATCTCTCGCTTAGGAATCTTCGATAATTGGGATCGAGTTTAGCATATTTCTGTTTCTAATCACAGACACCAGTCAGTTAAGTAAGGGCGGTTTAAAGTCTCCGTCGAATTCATTCTCCTACCATAGTTCTATCTTCCTCTCTCTTTTTCTTTCTTTCTCTTTTTCTCTTTTTACCATCCTCCCCTTTCCTCTTCTCTACCCTCGCTTGTATCCGAGATAGGAGCTTAGGGTGAGACCAATCTGCTTACAACCCCCTTAGCCTGAATAATTAACTTGGGGGGAGGAGAATGCGTGCACGACTTTTTGCCCGTGTCATTTATTACGAGACCACCTTGTTCGTTAACTTCGCATTTGAATCTGAATGGGTGTTCGAATGAACCGTGGTGAACAGGTATTGTACAAGGTGCGTTTCACACTCTATCTTTATCTCTCTTTTTTTCTCTTTTTCTAACTAATTTACCTTCCTAAGATCGATTGCCATCTCGGGGAAAGCTTATCCCTAACGCATCATCATGACTATAACATTTCTTCTCTCCCTTTTTTTTTTTTATAACCTTCTCTCTTTTTTTTTCATTTTTTATTTTTTAATTTCACCTTCGTATATATGTATATGTATATATGTACTACATCGAAACTTTTCAACAAAAAAAAAAAAAAAAAAAGAAAGAAAAAAATAAAAGATAAAAAAGAATCAAAAAGAAAAAAGTAATAAAAAATATATTAAAATATATTAAAGGAAAAAGAAAGGTTCGTTAGTTTTGTTCGTTTAGCAAAAATAATTTTTGAACGTTTCGTTTTTTTTTTTTCCTCTCACTCTCTTTTACGTTAATTCGTCGTCATTAGTCACGCGTCGAGAGAGGTCGACGCGTCGGTAGAAAAATTTATTAGCGAGAATACTCGCGATAAAAAGAGAGAGAGAGAGAGAGAGAGAGAGAAAGAGGGAGAGAGGAAGCTTTTGCTTGGTATAAAAGTGTATTTGCATGCGAGTACCACGCGCGGCTTTCATTTGCCTAAGCCACGGAGATCCGAAACGGTCGGATTCGTTGAGGCTGATTTCAAGCGGTGCACGGAATAAACGAGGCGCGGTTCGTTCGTTCATTCGAACGAGAGAGAAAGAGAGAGAGAGAGATAAAGAGAGAGAAAATGCTCGTCCTGGGCCTGGGATTAATGGCGATTTTGAATATTTAATTAATGGAATCTCGTCGCTCGAATGTTTCGATCGTCGATTCGGGAAATCGTTTCATCACTTTCCTTTTATTTATTTATTTATTTATCTTTTATTTATTTATTTCATTTCTCTCTATTTTATTCTTTTATTTGTCATAGATCATTAGAAAGATTTCACTTTTTAATATCGTAAAAAGAAAGGAATATCTCTTTTTTGAATTTACAATCATCATTGTCGTCGTCATTATCATCATCATCATCATCATCATTATTATTATTATTATTATTATTATTATTATTATTATTATTATTATTGTTATTATTGTTATTATTAATATTATTATTATCGTTATCATTATCACGAATGAATTATCACATGAGCTCAGTGAAACGTTCATTTTAATAACGGGGATCGTTAGGCTTATGACAAATTTGCCGAGTTACCGCCCACTTCACGCTTCGGCTAACGTCAGACGAGAGAGACATTCTCGATGGAATTCATTTAATCTTTGACACCCGTTATTAATTAATAACGAAATAGCTCTACTGGTCAAAGACGGTATGCGATATCAATGCTCGAAGGGGAACGAATTTTTCTTTTCCTCTTTCTTTCTCTTTCTATTTTTCTTTTTCTTTTGAGTCGATCCACGCAAAAATCTTTCGCGATAATTTCTTTTTTTAATTCAAAGATCAGATTCTATGTCGAGAGAGAATTCAATTTTTGTAGGAGATTACTTTGCAAAGTAAGTATTTGTAAGTATTTGTAAGTAGAAAACTCTTTCTCTGTTTCTCTCTCTCTCTTTCTCTTTTTTCTCTCTTGATAATATTGTTTGATTTCTCTCTTGATAACACGCGTTTGAAAATTTTCAAAAAAGAATAGAGAGAGACGCGAGTGAAAAAGAAAAAAACTCGTAAGAAGTATAGTGATCGATGAAGAAGGCACAAACGTTCTTTCTTTTTCTATAAGGAAATAAAAGAAAAAGTTTATGGAACACCCTTGAAAAACGATCGTTAACTCTTGTTCGCGATGACCTCGAGCCATTTGCGCTTTACCCGCGTACTTCGCGTGGTACGCTGACTGAGTAAGTACAATCGTTTTTAGACCATACTGTATAAACCCCCACGGGCAGAAAGGGGTAAGGGAAGATCATTATCAGAGGCTTAACCACGCGAGAATTTTTAATCAGAGGGTGCGCACCCCTCTAGGGTAATACCGTTGCTACCGATAAATGGAAAATTATTGTCGGTCGTCTACCATATATATAAACGGATGGTTAAGTATTAAAATGTTGACAATAGATTCGCAATTGGATGCCTTTCGAGTAGGTGCTACCCCGTAGGATTACTCGCGTATAGTCCGGTCATCGAAACCATGCGGTGACATTAGAAGTGCGACGATGGTGCACGACGGTTGTTTTACCGGGTCTTCTATTGGATTCTTCTATCGCAAATGACCCGATAAAAATACTTTTATAACGGTACGGTTATATTATATTATATTATTTCTCTTTTGGATATCACGTTTCGTCTTTTTCTTTGTTTTGTCTTTTCTTTGTATAGAAAACAATACAATATTTTCGATAGAATTAATCGATATCCATAGGTAATATATTCATTGATATAAAAAAAAAAGGATCGTTCGATCTAAAATGGAATATCTATTTTAAATCGAATAGACTTTACGTTCATTTCATTCAGAAACAAGTAATGTCTCGCGGATGCCTCGCGAAAACACGCTTGTAACCCTCGGTTGTAGAGAAAGCACTAAAGCAAACGAACCATGGATATAGGAGCTTTGCTCATGGGAAGGCACTGATTAGCATCATCTTAAGGTCGTATATACTACCGTCGTCGAAAGTGTCTCTTCGTCCCTTTGGTATTCATATGCAAAAGCGACCAGATAGTGACCACCGATTTACATAACGTTAGATTGACCGTGATTTCATTTAGCCCGAAGGGATTTCGCTGTGGTCACAGTATAGCAATGACTACGACTACGACGAAGACGGGAGGAGAGTGCTATGGTAAAGAAGAAAATGTTGAGATTGAGCTAAGAAAGGACACGTTTGCCTTTGGAAATTCATGCAAAGTGATATCTCGAGAGAGAAGACGAATAGATAACTTTACTTAACTTTTAAGATACGCATAGATCTATGGACAATTACATTTACGGAAATTTACGACGGTAGCTTTTTTTCTTTTTTATAAATTCGATGAACAATAAAAACTTCACAGATGTATTGGATTTGGATGGCTTGGAGAATATAGTTAGTTTAATACGCTTATATATTCTGTTGACGGAATCAGAGATCCGTGAAACATGGTATTAACGGATACGCCGATCCTTGATGGTAACAAATGATGGTAGAACCTTAATGGTTCGTGCCGAGGAGTAAAGGATCATAGGAAACGTTTATGTATCCTTCGTATATATATATATTATACATACACGTATATTGGCTAGACTATTCTTATTCTTCTTAGTCCGACGCGTCCCTTTGATCGATTGCTTTTGTCACTTAGCCACCATGAAGGCTTTATCACGATCTTATACTGCCCTTCTAATTACGGAGAGTTTAATTATTTTTCGCAGTTGGTAGCTTCTCTCTTACTCTCTCTTCTTCTCCTACCATTACGTTAGTCGTGCCGTGATCCGAAATGTGGGGTTCGAATTTAAAGTCTTATTCCCCTTGGACCTATGCCACTGGAGTCTGTGCCACTCTATCGCGTTATATTCGTGAACGAATCTTCATCTATAGGGTGAGCCAAAATTTGACAAGTCAGATAGATGAATTTGTATTTTATTTATTCGAATAAAAAAAGGAATATTTATTCATTATTACATTATATATAAGTATATATATGTATCTATGCATGTATGTATGTATTTATGTACGTGCATGTACGTCCGATAATCGTATATCCCATAATCGTTGCTTTTAGAAATAATTAAAAAAGAAAAAAAAAAAAAGAAAATGTCATTTAAAATAAGCTAAAGTTATTTTAAGACTTAGTCCCTTAAATTTTTATGATATCATCTTAAACCGTAGCGAGAGAGGTGGGAAAGACAGAGAGATAGCTCTGTTACATGGTTCGTAAATAGCAACGATATGGCCAGTCATGTACGAACACCGTATATACATAGTGTTTGCGTGGCATAGGTATAGGTACGCATGGAGTAGTAGTACGAACGGGATACGGGTTACTAAGGCCCCCATAATGACCGCTGCAATCCTGTTCCCACACACAATCCCATAATTAAATCCGTTAATCAAGGCTTACGGCTTGGACTGACCCTATCAACTTGGTTTATTGTGATCTGCGTAATCTATGCTAAATTAAGACGGACCGTCGTCGCAAAATCGCATGTCTCGTTTGTGTTACGCGAGCCATTCGTCCTCCATTAATTAGAGGATCGTTCGTGTTCGCGGAGTTTGCCTCGAAGATCATCATCGTGGTTGGTTGGTTGGTTACTTGCTTGCTTATTTGTCTACCTCTTTCTCTCTCTCTCTCTCTCTCTCTCTCTCTCTCTCTCTCTCTCTCTATCTCTATCTCTCTATCTCTTTCATTCAACACGCTAGAAGACGGTGAATTAATAATCGTAGTAAAGATGTTTGCAGGGAATACTTACTCCGTATATCCTATTTCTCTTCGGTGTTATGATTCTCTTTCTATCTTTTTCTCTCTTTCTATCTCTTCCTCACTGTCAATCTATCCTACCGTTCTTGTAAACGTAATTAAATGGGATCGTAAGGATATCTAGAAGGTAGAAGGAGAGAGAAGGCCTCGAAAGGATTACGAAAGTTTTCATTACATGGAGGTAGTATCCATCGAGACAGTAAGTGATATTTTATGGCGAAGGTGGATCGGCAAAGTTCTTCCACCTTTAGACTTCGCCTAGAATTAATTGTCCGGCTTATCTATACCCTTCCTCGTCTCCTTCCAGGCTTTATTGCTTTTAACGAAAGAGTAAGAAAGATGGATAAAGAGAGAGAGAGAGAGAGAGAGAGAGGATGAGGTTTTAGCATCGATCGAGCGAAAGTAAGAGAAGTCTTATATACACCATGGTCCGACTCCTTCTCATGCTCTACTTCCTCTCCTCTCCTCTCGTCCTTATCTCTCCGACATTTCGTTGGCTTTGAAATGACAGAAGTCAAGTAGAGCGGAATACGGAGAACGCGGTTGAAGTGTAATTGGCACTGGAGTACACTTGTCTTGGTTCGTTAGAGAAAATATCTTCCCCATTGTCGAGGGGCTTACGTAGCCTCCATTTTTATCTTTCTCTCTCTCTCTCTCTCTCTCTCTCTCTCTCTCTCTCTCTTTCTTTTTTCTTTTTTTTTATATCCGTTTCACTTTTCTCTATCTCTCTTGGGCACGCCTCCTCTTCGTTCCTCTTTCTTTTTTTTTCTTTCTTTTTTTTTTTTTTTCGTAGTAGGGACAGTATTATTTTTGTTTCGAGTGGATACGGTCACTCGATGCAAGTAGTCTTCTCTTTTTCTCTTTCACTCTCTTTCGCTATCGTTCTCTCTCTCTCTCTCTCTCTCTCTCTCTCTTTCTCTCTCTAGTGAAACGTGGAAACGTGGAAAAGCTTGTGACAGTCTAATCTTCTCGAGTATCCAGAAGAATAGAGCCTGATTCTCAAGTGATCTCGAAGGGAATTGACTCGGACGAACCACCACCACCACCATCGCTACCACTACTACTACCATCACCATCACCATCACTGACTACTATCACCAACCATCGTCGTTGATACCAATACGACTACAAATATCATTCTCCTGTCCATTTTTCTACCCTTAGCTTGAAAAATTCCATATTTCGTGTCTCTTTGGTAAAAAGCGGATGATTCTTCTTTTGAACTTTCTATATCCTCTCGCGTTTTCTAACCCGTGTCGTTTCGTACGCTGTCGCCGACAGCAAACAGTGAACGGACCTTTGACCATCTATCTCCCTTTTCTTAATGGAATATCCTACGTTATTTCGATTTAAAAAAGATATATATATATATATAATACCTTTATTATCGACGATTATTACTACCACTGCTACTATTACTACTCTCTTTCTCTTTTTGGCTCTTTTCTCTCTTGTACCTCCTCCCTCTCACCCCTTAACCATTTCCTTCCCCTTTTTTCTCAGAGTCCAACATATAACAAGAGTTACTACTTTAGATAGAACTTTTAAAATCGTTCCAAGTCTACGTATTCTATTATTTGAGTTCTCTCTTGTGGAAAGGAAACGAACGTTTAATGACCACCATGTTTTACCAACAGCCTATTTACCACTAAGTATTTTCATATGGTTGATGATAAAGCGTGTCAAAGGAGAGACAGGGAGTGAGAGAAAGATGGAGAGAAACAGAGAAGGGTGAAACCTTTTCGAATCTCTTTTTTGCGAACGGAGGCTTTAGAATCGAGCGCGTGCGGACAGTCGAGTGAGTGAGTGAGTGGTGAGTGAATAAGAGAGAAAAGAAAACGAGCAAAAGAGAAAGAGAGAAAGATAGGTATACAAAACGTCGCACGTTTTTTTGTTTTCTTTTTTTTTTTTTTTTTTTGGAGAAAAAAAGAGAGAGAGAGAGAGAGATTCTTCGCGAGCACACTCCAAATGGAAAAGAGAGAAATATACGGGTCCGCTTTGTGAACAAGTGGAGTGAGCACGTATAAGAGGTCCTCATTGGACGAGTGCTTGCTTCTCTACATACCTGCATACTCTTTTGGCTTTTGCGGAAGACGTAACAAACGTTAATAGCACCAACAGCACCTGTTGGTACCCTCCTACCCACCCCTTCGCCCCTCTGTCCAATTCTCCACCTCGTTTCGTCTCCTACCTCTTAAAACTAATTTTTGTCGTTTGATTTATATAAGAATTATATATTGAATCAATTAGATCGTGGGTAAGAAAAGGATGGAGATAAAAGATGATATTTTGGATCCGTTATTATTTCAACAAATATAGTCTCGTGTATATTTAAAGGGATGCTTTGTATGTATGTATACATATATATATATATATATATATATATATATATATCTCTCTTTTTTTCGTATTCCCTTTCAACGACACGTATATAGTCGAGTGCTGAACCCTTCTACAAGAGAAAGATAAAAAGATTAAACCGTATCGATGGTAGTAGTAGTGGTTAGAAGTAGTACGTGCATAGTTACATACACACACAGAGTTACGTCGTTCCATAACAGGACTCTCATAAGAGACGAAACTGATTATTTATAATCACTCTTGGTGGCACCTGCTAAATGGCGTTCCCATGCGACCTGAAATAGTTCAGACTCTGGTAAAGCTAGAAGTAGATACTAACGTCGTTTCGTGTTCCTCTTCTTTTCGATAAAAAGAGGAAGAAAGAGAGAGAGAGAGAGAGAGAGAGAGAGAGAGAGAGAGAGAGAGAGAGAGAGAGAGAAAAGTGGTGACTGCATGCTCAAGTCGGAGTTCTTCTTCACAAGGTGGCGATGACGATGGCAGTGCTCTTTACATCTAAATATAAATACGAAGGGTAAAACCTTAAATAAGAACGAAACCACCGACGCATAAATAGCGTCTCTCCCACGACGAATCTTGCTCGAATAGGCGGACCCGTCGTGTGTGCCTTTATTTTCTTCCTCTTCTTTCTTTCTTTTTCTTCTTCTTTTTCTTCATCTTCTTCCGCCTCGTTCTTCTTTACTTCCAGCACATTTTGTTTGGCATTACTCGGTCGAAAAAAAAGAGATTGATAACAACTGTTATTACTATTCGAAACACGAGACACGTTGAAATATCCCGAAGAAATATATGTATGAATGACAAAGCTAAAGATACGATTCATTTTTATTAAACTCTTGTATAACTTCTGCAGGAGCGTTTATTGGTCTACGATTATCGTGTCGTAGGTTATATATCGAAGATCGATATTTATTTTATTCGTATACATGAATAGAATCGAATGTCTTCTCGCTTCTCACGTTTCTTTCTTCTTTTCTTTTATCCTACTCTTCTTCTTTCTCTTTTCTTTATTTATTTCGGAAAATTTCTTTTAAACAGGAAATTTAAAACTTCGACTGGTATAATTCGACGTTGCCGAGTGACATATAGACATTCCCATGCCCTCGATAAATCAAATCTCACTTTCTGCGTAACGTCAGTGAAATCGTGACCCGAAATAGGGAGAGAAGAAATAACGATAAGAGGAAAAGAGAGAGAGAGAGAGTGAGAGAGAGAGGGAAAGAGGGAAAAGGGAGAAGAGGAAGAGGGATAGAAAATGATGTATGACGTTGTCGTGATGTCGAAAAAAAATGAAAATAAATACATAAATAAAAACAAAAAGGAGGAAATAAAAAAAAACGAAAGAAGAAGGGGGGAGAGAGAGAGAGAGGGGGAGAGAGAGAGAGAGAGAGTGTACGTCTACGTCACATTCTCGATATAGATTTTATTGAGGGATAAACTCGGGATACGTGACGGCTCATTACCCAGTTTCGTCGGCGGACGAACGATGAGTGGTGTGGTCACCCTTTAACGGTGCACAGAACGTGCGCGCACGCCTATACGCGTATACAGAGAGGGACAGACGGACAGACAGAGAGAGAGAGAGAGAGAGAGAGAGAGAGAGAGAAGCTTAGTATAGTGGACACACATCAGAGCGTAAAACCCTTCACGATGGGTGTTTGCGATCTCTGTAAAGCATCACCCATGTGTTTCCGAGCGTAGCCCTTGGTCAAGCATTCGCATTATAAAACCATAAACCGTAGCATTCTCGCGAGCACCAACCACTCTGCTTTCGAGCCATGTGTCAGGCAGGCAGGCACTCGTTTTTCACAAAAATTGCCATCTCGTTTTCCTCCCTTCATTTCGTTCTCTCATTCTCTCTCTCTCTTTTTTTCTCTCTTTCTCTCTCTCTCTCTCTCTGTCTCTTTTTTTTATGGTATTCGTAGAATTCGGTCCGTTCGAGAACATCGATATACTATAGTGAAAAGGGTGGTCTGACAAAAATTGAAAAAAAGGAAGATAGGAAAAAATATATATTTCTATATATATATATATATATATATATATATATATATATATATATATATATATATATGATTGGGTCTAAATGTTTGCTCTTGATCGTTCAAAGAGATGATCACCCTTGGTAATCTTCAAAAGGAATACTACGATACGCCTTTCCCGGATAGAAAACAGATTCCCTGTCATCCAGTAGAAATATTTTTCTTTCTTTCGAATCTTTCGTAGAAAAATCGGTCGGATGGCGAGAGAAAAAATTTTTCTATAATCCCCGATATCCGATTTCTCTCTTTTAATCGAGATCATATCGAGAGGAGCCATACATTGATTTTTTTTTTTTTCGTTCTATATATTTATTTTTCTTTTTTCTTCTCTTATATGTTATATGAAGGTAATGTATTCTACGATCTAGAAAGCGATCGAGATTACCGATTATGATCGTTGACAGTTCGAGATTCTCTCCGATGAAAAAGAATGATAAATTCCAGAGCAAGGTAGAGATATATACGAAGTTTTTGTATGATATGTGTGCATTTATACGCGGTATGTGTACGTGTGTATGTGTGTTGAGAATTCCTTTGTTAGAGAAAAGACAAATTCTTCTTTATGCTTTCGTGGTAGGCCAAGTTGGATAGAAGAATCAGATTCTCGATAGAAAAAGAGAGAAAGAGATACGAATAAGAAGAAAAAAGAAAAAAGAAAAAAGAAAAAGATGCTGCAGGAAGGAGGTTAATCCTCCTCCGTCGCCTCTCAAAAGAAAGATTCGTGTGCTAGGTGAGAGGGTGAATAGAATTAATATCTAATTGTTGCTGGAACGCACGATCTCGATGAAGAGAACGAGAAGGAGAGGGAGGAAGAGAAGGAGATGATGGTGGTGGTGAAGATGAAGGAAAGAAAGAGAGAAAGAGAGAGAAAAGAAAATAAAAGGAGAAAAGGAGGTAGGACAGGACGCTTTTTTTTCGGCAACTCAAAAGGCTACCCGAACGAAGAATGGTAGTCTTAACTAACTATAGACTCCTTGGACGACATAATCTCTATCCTAACATGCGAAGCGAGTGTGTTCTTTGCCGCTAAGTACACATTCAAGCACGCTCCTGCTCCTCTCTTCGCGTTTTACTTTCTCTCTCTCTCTTTCTCTTTCTTTCTTACTCATTCAGTTTCGTTCACACACTCTTTATTCCTCTCCTTTTATCGTGTGTTTCATATGTGCCGGTTAATACGGGGGTGTGCACTCATGGTGAAGCGTATATGTGTAAGATAGAGGAGGGAACGACTACGAAACACGCTAGAGAGTATGTATTTGTATGTGTATGTGTGTAAGAGAGAGAGAGAGAGAGAGAGAGAGAGAGAGAGAGAGAAAGCTCTGATCTTTATGAGTCACCGTCATTCGGATAAAAATACCAGGGCGCTTGTACAAACAGTTACCCTTCGGGTGTCTTCTCGAACGTCGACGCCATATCTCGGACAGGTTCACACGGCACTCGACCAACCAACCAGGTGGCTTCACCTGAAAGACGCGAGAGTTCTCTTTTTTATTTTTATTATCATTATTATTTTTCTCTTTTTCTTCTTTCTTTTCTCTCTTTTTCCTTTAACTTTTCATATTTTCATTCTGCATTACCTTCATTCGACAAATGGATTAGCATGATTCTCTCTCTCTCTCTCTCTCTCTCTCTCTCTCTCTCTCTCGCTCTTTTTCTTTATTGCATGGGATATTATATTTGCACGTATTTTTATTTCTAGTATCGTGAAGTCTCGGTTACGAGAATCTATAAATAATAGACTTTCTAAAGTAGAACTTTACGAGACAGGCTCTATATAAATTTTAAGAAAGTATAGTTATACATTTATTTAGCGATTGTAAAGAATGAGTTAGTGAGTGCTTGAGTAAGTGAACGAGTGACTGAAAAAGAGAGAACAAGAGAGAAAGAGAGGAAGAGATTCAGGTAAACGCTGTCATAAATTCGCAAGAAGGTCGTCCGCTGTTTGACACTAATACTAATGATCGTTCATCGAGTAGAATAAGCCGATACAAAGATGATGTGAAAATCGGTGAAATTGAGCAGAACGGATATATTCGGCGTTTGGTCCTTTGAGAGACGACTTTCCGGTTGGCTGACTCTAACGTAGAGATTCAGCCGTCTCTCCTATCGTATTTAATGATAGAAAATGACGGTTTATGAGTCTACCGAAAAGAGATTTTGATTTATATTTCGTAAGTACGTTACTGTCGTACTATAGGAACGTTCCCTTTTTCAACTTACCCCTCTTTTCTCTCTCTCTCTCTCTCTCTGTCTGTCTATCTACCTCCCCCTTTACTTATCCTGGTTCCTCCTCTGTTTTGACGTTTCGTTGTTGAAAAGGTGTTGCCAGTGAGATCGTGCTCACTGATTCAAATCGGAACATTCCGTGTGACACTTTTGAATATCGATTAATGTCTCTCTCTCTCTCTTTCTCTCTTTCTCTCTATCTCTGTCTCTATCTCTCTTTTTGTGACGATCGACGAGTATTCCACGATTCGTACGGTATTTCAACGATTCGTTAGATTCTCTTTCTCTCTCTCTCTTTCTCTTTCTCTCAGTCAGTCAGTCAGTCACTCACTCACTCTCTACAATCGCTAAATAAATGATACGCCAGCGTTGCTTTTATACGAGCTAGCGAACGAACGAGTTTGATCGATAAATTTCGTTTATTTTCGCGTACGCACTCGTAGTTGCTGGTCTGCTGTATCGAATTAAATACTCGTCTGGACCGGTCGAATATCGGTACAACATCTGCGAGCAATTTCCGTTTGGCGAAATATACACATATATTTATTTATTTATTGGCGTACTCGCGTTTCCCATAACGTTGTATCATCCGTAGGATAGTACGCGCGTGGCTCGATCATTGGCTATTAAAGGAAAAAAGAGGAAAAGAAAAAAGAAAAAAAAGGAAAGGAAAGGTAGTGGCTTGGCATGCGCGCGTGTTATATGTGCATGCATGCATATGTGTGATATGCAGCTCTTGCGAACGATAAATTTGATTTCGACGGTGATTAAGCGTAATTATTGTTTTATTACGACATGGCCGTCGTTCTATCGCGTTTGGTATCGAAATCTTGTTGAAGGGGGCAAAAAAGAAAAAGTAAAAAAGGAAGAATAAAAAAGAAAAATAAATATAATAATTTTCCGCGTTTCCGTGATACAAGCTAATAAAGTTGCACTCGCTAATTTTCTAGGACTCTCTCTCGAAAGAGAGAAAGAGAGAGAGATGTTTGTTATAGGGTTGCCCGATTTCGAAGGGGTCGTTCGTCGGGTCACGAAACCACCTACGGCGAAGGAAATACGCTTTTAGACCTTTGGGGGCGTTTAGATTCTAATCTAATAAATACTTCCTTGGTAGGCCTTTCGAAGGGTGAAAACTCAATGAGTTAACGTTT